>NW_024097980.1:420000-552500 GCF_016545835.1 Crotalus tigris | reverse complement strand
GGGATACATTTTATCAATGGCTAGAAAAATGAGGTAGAGAGAAAGGCCAGCTAAACATTGGAACCCAGACAATACGCTGCTGATGAAATATTAAGGATTTGTGGCTATAAAAAATTAATAAAATATTGAAAGGAGAAAAGAAAAGGGTAGTTCGAAAGACTCCACTTGCGATCTTAATAAAATTCTGGTTATAACGGACTAGCGGTAGGAGAAGGGCTGGCTGAATCTGGGGCCGGGTGGGGTCAAAAGAGGGCTCAGCCTAGAATCCCTACGTAGGCACGAGCAAACGTAAGTCCTACTTCCCGTGAATTCAGTTGCTCCTTATCTAACTCCTAGCTAGCAGGTTCTAACCATTAGTTGAGATGATTCCTCCGCATAAATATCTCGGCAATAAATCAAGTTTAATTGGACCTTCTGCATGCGTACCCAGTCTTTCGCAGTTGACACCGATCCAATTAACAGTCTTTTATGTATACTTATGCGCTCATGCATATAGTCACGGCCATGGTTTTCCCAGTTGCAATGTATGGCTGTGAAAGTTGGACCATGAGAAAGGCTGAGCGCCAAAGAATGGAGGCCTTTGAGCTCTGGTGCTGGAGAAGACTCCTGCGAGTCCCCTGGACTGCAAGGCGATCCAACCGGTCAGTCCTGGAGGAGATCAACCCCGACTGCTCTTTAGAAGGCCAGATCCTGAAGTTGAAACTCAAGTCCTTTGGCCACCTAATGAGAAGGAAGGACTCCCTGGAGAAGGGCCTAATGCTGGGAAAGATGGAGGGCAAGAGAAGAAGGGGACGACAGGGAATGAGATGGCTGGATGGAGTCCCTGAAGCAGCAGGCGTGAGCTTCAATGGACTCCAGAAGATGGCAGAGGACGGAAAGGCCTGGAGGAACGTGGTCCATGGGGTCACGATGGGTCGGACACGACTTCGCAACTAACAACAACAATGCGCTCCTATTTCCTCTGCGAACCACCTTCCCTGCTTCCCTGCTGTATTAGCAGCAGAGATTGAAATCTTCCAGAAAAATATACACCTACTACTCGTTTAAAAATAACATAGCTACAACCTCTAGCCCTTGCCCACATCTCCTCCCTACTGTGCCAACGGAGCCCATGTACTGAAATGTGATTTCTTTGCTTGTTTATCGGCCTACCTTTCCCTCCCCCCTCCCTCTCCCTTCTCGGTTGGCTCACCTTTGTGGGTTGACAACACACAATGCCACAATGCGAGATGATTTAATCGCCCATCCGCGGGCTATTTTGTTCCTCAGCCTCCCCACCAGCTGCAGGAACGATGGGAGAAGATGCATGTTTCTCTCTCTCTCTCTTTCTTCCAAGAGAGAGGGGAAAATAGTTCTGCAGTCCAGGCGGTCCTCGACTTTCGGCAGCTCATTTAGTGACGGTTCGAGGTTACCACGGCAACTGAAAAAAAAAGCGACTTACGGCCGTTTTTCACGCCTAACGACCGTGGCGGCATTCCCCCACGGTCACGTGATCAACGCTCAGACGCTGGGCAGCCGACTCGTGTTTACGACGGTCGCAACGTTCCCCCACGGGGTAACGCGATCCCTTCGGACAAGCAAAGTCAATCGGGGAAGCCCTGGTTCACTTCACGACCGTGTGGCCAGCTTAACGACTGCAGCGGTTCACTTCGCGGCGGCGGCAAGGAAGGTCGTAAAACGCCGTGAAACTCACGCCGCTGTCTTGGGGAGCGAGAGAAATTTTGAGCGCAGCTGTCGTAAGGCAAGGACCCCCTGTAGATGAAAACAAATGTATGTGTGCACTTTGAGTGGGAGCAACTAAATTTCATTTTTAATGGGTGCCATTGTGCCCACAGGAAAAAAATGACAATAAAGGCTATCTATCTATCTATCTATCTATCTATCTATCTATCTATCTATCTATCTACCTACCTACCCACACACACACACACACACACACACACACACACACACACACACCTACCTACCTATCTATCGCTATCATCTCTCTATCATCTATTATTTATCTATCATCTATCTATCTCTATCATCTATCTCTATCATCTATATCTATCTATCTATCTATCTATCTATCATCTATCATCTCTATCCACTCGTCCATCCATATCTATATCTATTGTTCTCTCTTTCTCCCTCCCTCTCTCTCTTTTTCTCTTACCTACCTACTCACCTACCTACCTACCTACCTACCTACCTACCTATATCATCATAATAATAATCAGCTGGAAGGGACCTTGGAGGTCTTCTAGTCCAACCCCCTGCTCCAGCAGGAGACCCTATCTATCTATCTATCTATCTATCTATCTATCTATCTATCTATCTATCTATCTATCTATCCACCCTTCCACTTATCCTCTCTGTCATATCTATCTACCTACCTACCATATCTATCATCTGTCTATCATCTATCAATCATCTCATCTCTCCTATATCATCCCCCCCCTCTGAATTTTATATACTCCACTAACTTATCTTTTCTTAAAAATAAAACCTGTCCTAAAAGGTGATCATCACCACAGCTCTGATGGGGAGCATTTTTGTAAATCCATTGTATATTGCATAAATAATTTCTTCTACCTGCTAATCCTATTGATAGGAGCAACGTTGATGGTTTGTGATGTGGCCACTCTGGCCATACCTTCTTAGCAGCCTCATCTCTTAAGCCTGTTCTGGGCTCCAGTTTGAAAACCATTCTGCATCGTGCTGTTGGTGTTCTCCTGCAGAATATCTTCCAGGCGACAGCGAAATTGTCATGGCTTGTGTTTCTTCTGCAGGGATAAGGGAAAGAGGGCTAAGTGACCTGGTTTCATATCACGGTTGTGTTATGGGTGTCTTTGTGGTTGAGGCAGGCTCTTAATTTCGGCAATCTGTTTGTAAATGTCATGATGTGATTGCCGTGACTTTTAAAAGGTAAGCAAGTCAAGGATTCAGAAGCGGTTGTGGAGATAATTGCTCCCGCAAGAACTTGGATGTAATGTGGCTTGTTAAGGCTGCGATGCCACCATGAAGACATTTCCCTTTGCAAGGACAGGTGTTCCCCTTAATACTTAAAAGGAAATGGTGCCTCCTCTAATCCAGTGTTTCTCAACCTTGACCATTTTAAGGCATGTGGACTTCAACTCCCAGAATTCCACAGCCAGCATTGCTGGCTGTGGAATTCTGGGAGTTGAAGTCCACATGCCTTAAAATGGTCAAGGTTGAGAAACACTGCTCTAATCAAAAGAGAGCCAGACCACCCTAGACCTGTTTAGGAAGACATGGATGGGCCCAGCTAAGGGTGGGAGAAGTGGTCCTCAAAAGGTCCCCATGAAAGCTCTTGACCGGAAGTCTTGCAAGACCTCCCGGGCTCCTTGTTCGGATTCATCCCCAGGCTCAAGACACATGGAGAGAAAGGCAGGTTTACAGCTTTTATCATTCACTTTCTGAACTAAAAGCTTGACTCTCGCACCGTTCTCCGATTCAAAATCTAGCTGGCAAAGCTTGGTTGGAGATCCAGATGATCTGAGACCAGAAGCCCCATCTTGCACTCTATCGTCTTCTGTGTCCTGGCCCTGACAGTTCATGTCCTATCAGTACTAGCGCTGATGAGGTCACCTAGTTGGGTCATGAAACGTCTGCACGAAAACAATCAAGCTCAGAGAACACCAAGGATCCCCTAATCCTCTTCCTCCTCCTCCTCCTCCTCAACCCTTCTGATGATGTCACTTAGTTGGGTCATGAAACGTCTGCAAGAAAACAATCAAGCTCAGAGAACACCAAGGATCCCATAATCCTCCTCCTCCTCAACCCTTCTAACACTGATGATGTCACCTAGTTGGGTCATGAAATGTCTGCAAGAAAACAATCAAGCTGAGAGAACACTAGGGATCCCATAATCCTCCTCCTCTTCTTCCTACTCCTACTCTCCACAAACCCTACTCCCTTCTAATACTGATGTCATCTAGTTGGGTCATGAAACATCTGCAAGAAAACAAGCTCAATACCAAGGATCTCCTCCTCCTCCTCCTCCTCTCCACAAACCCCACTTCCTTGTAGCACTGATGATGTTACCTAGTTTGGCGAATGAAACGTCTGCAAAAAAACCACCAAACTCAGAGAGCACCAAGGACCCCCCATTTCAACCCTGAGCTATAAATATTCTCCTTTGTGAGTTCACACCCACTCAGAGCTTTTGGCAAAGCTAAGATAACCTCATTTCACATCTCTTAAGTTTCCATTTGAACGCCCTTACCATATCCAGTTGATTGTGAGAGGTTGGACCACGAAGAAGTTTGAACGTCAAAAAATGGAGGCTTTCGAACTGTGGTGCTGGAGAAGACTCTTCAGAATCCCCTGGACTGCAAAGAGATCCAGTCGGTCAATCCTGAAGGAAGCCAACCCTGACTGTCCTTTGGAAGGACGGAGGGTGAAGCTGAAGCTCAAAGATTTTGGCCACCAGATGAGAAGAGAGGAACTTTTGGAGAAGACTTTGATGTTGAGAAAGAGGGAAGGCTGAAGGAGAAAGGGACGGAAGAGGAGGAGGACAGGGTTAGATGGTGTCATCGATGCAACGAATGTGAATTTGGGCAAACTCCGGGAGAGAGTGGAGTCATGGAGGCTGGGCATGCTGTGGTCCATGAAGTTGCAAAGAGTCAGACACAACATGTTTTAGTGACTAAACAGTGACTATATCCAGTTATCTGACTTGTTAGCCACTTGGCATTTTGAGAATAACATTTTTGAAATTAGAAGACGCTTGCTCCTGGGGAGGAAAGCTATGGCAAATCTAAACAGCATACTCAAAAGCAGAGACATCACCCTGCCAACAAAAGTGCGTATAGTCAAGTCCATGGTTTTCCCAGTTGCAATGTAGGGCCGTGAAAGTTGGACCATAAGAAAGGCTGAGCGCCAAAGAATGGAGGCCTTTGAACTCTGGTCTGGAGAAGACTCCTGCGAGCCCCCTGGACTGCAAGGTGATCCAACCAGTCATTCCTAGAGCAGATCAACCCTGACTGCTCCTTAGAAGGCCAGATCCTGAAGCGGAAACTCAAGGACTTTGGCCACCTAATGAGAAGGAAGGACTCCCTGGAGAAGAGCCTGATGCTGGGAAAGATGGAGGGCAAGAGAAGAAGGGGACGGCAGAGAAGGAGGTGGCCGGATGGAGTCACTGAAGCAGTAGGCGTGAGCTTCAATGGACTCCAGAAGATGGTAGAGGACAGGAAGGCCTGGAGGAACGTCATCCATGGGGTCGTGATGGGTCGGACATGACTTCGCACTAACAATAACAACAACAATATTGTTTCTTTATGCTGCACGATATGAAATCTTCCAGGATAAACTTTCTGTTTATAGGCCTATTTGGGTGGCTCTGTTGCACTTCCTTTTTCATACCCACAAATACATGGAGAGAAGAAGTAGATGTGATATATAATGTACAATCACAAATGAAAACAATTAATCCAGTGATAAGCCTCCAATTTTAAAGTGACTTTCTTTGAAAAGTCATCATGTTTCCCTTTTACGTGAAGCCTTCATTGCTCTGTCAGCCTTCCGGATTTAATGGGAATGTAATTCCCGTTTTTGTAATTAAAACAGCACGGTCGGTGAGTCCAAATTTTAATCCCAGTTGGGCAACCCTGGGTTGCAGAAGGCCAATTTCTTTATTGAATAGGCTGACCAACGCCCAGAGACTTGTTCAAGCATAACAATGTATAAAATCCATTATGTTGATTAAAATAATTGATCATCCGGCTTTAGGCATTTTTGGCAATAAAACGAAGCGTTGAGTTCTTCCTTGTTTTTGCAGTCATGGCTTTTTTAGCTTCAGCAATACGTTCTAAACTGCGTTTTCTCGGTCTCTAAGAAGCCGCGATGGAAAATATTTTAACTTTATGAAGCAGATGACATTGGGCACCCAATTTTTTTTAAAAAAAAAGAATAAAAAAATCCCAAACGTTGCAAAACCTGCAGGAACAGATGTATCACTTTTATTTATTTTTTCCACTCTTTCTCTGTGCTTTACAGCTTGCAGGCTGTTAATATACCCAGCCGTTATCCTTGCTTTTGAAATAATGTCATTAAATCTCTTTGCAACCTCAGTTATTTTCCTTCTGCGTACTATGACCCCCTTATTTTGGATTTTTCCAGTCGTTTTTAAGCCATCAACCATTTCCTCTCCTCATACTCCTTAATTTTATGACAACATTTTGGGCAAACTTGTCAGTTCTTTATAGCACAGGAAGAGAATTACGATAGACTTCCAACGGACATTGAACCAGTTGCAGAAAGGCGGGAAATTGAATTTCCATCATAGGAATATACTGAATTTTTCTACTGAGGCGTGCTTAGCTAACAGCCCTAATATAGTATAGACTTAGATTAAAAATAACTGCAATCTGTCAGGTGGACTTGTAGAAATATAAAAGCTTTTTGGATTAAGATTTGGTGGAACATTCAAAAGATTTTTAGGAGAAAGATAAAGTTTACTCCACAATTATTTTTATTGGGTGTTATTGTAGATTGTGATGTTAAAGAAATTAATTCGATGTTGAATTTGATAACAGCTGCAAGGTTATTGGTAGGGCAATATTGGAAGAAGGATTATTTGCCTACTACTGTAGAAGAATGGACGCTTAAAGTGTCAAATTTAGCAGAAATAGCGAAAATTTCTACTTACTTGAAGGATCATTCACAAAAAAGATACATTTCGGTCTGGAGAAGATGGATAGATTATATTCAGAATAAATATGGGACTAAAAAGTTCCATCTAGTTTATGAGTAAATTTTAGAGTATTATTATTATTAATAGTTTATTATAGTAGAATTTTTATTAGTTTTATTATTATTCTTAGTATTAGTATTGTTAACAATTTGGATATTGTATTGTTTAATAATATCAACTTGTTTATATTATTATGTTTATTTTTAATTTGTTTATACCTATGTTAAAGGGGAGTTAAAGCGCATTAAATGGTTATTTATATAGTTGGTTAATGTTAGTTAGAGTTTGATTATTATATTTGTAACCCTGTACTCAGCTCTGGGAAGTGGGGGAGGGAGAGGGGGCGGTTTAGGGTGGGTGGGTTTTGGGGTGTATATTGTAATTTTTATAAAACTTTTCAATAAAAAAAAGAATAACTGCAGTCTTACAAAGGTGATGCAAAAAAAATCCTCCGGGCTGAGAGAGTACCAAGGACCCTATAGTTACAGTCTGTAAGGCCAAACTAACTTACAACAGTTAGTAACTAATACTAATAGCTAATAACAATGAAGCTGAAAAAAAAAATCCTAACTCTTGTTTTTATCGTTCTTTCTAGAGAGCCAGACAGATGAAAAATCAGACAGCAGCAATAATGGTAAGTAGTGCCTCTGACCTCTGGAATACGAGGCTAACGGTATTCATGACAATTCTTCATTTTTAATGTTTGCGTTAGGCTACCTCTTCAAGCTTCGTCCAGAGTATAATGAGAGCCGCTGGGGTGAAAGTGTGAATTCAAATGCCTTCATTGCTCTAAATTGCTCTAAATTGTTAAAATGCGCTGTTTCTGAAAGAGAGAAGAGTTGCTTAGCATCTTTCCAACGATTTCTGAAACTTAACGAAAGCTTGTGCCAAGTGCATTTGGTGGCGTTTTAGGCACGGGAAGAAAATGTTCTTCGTTGCTTTCATTTAAATGCTAATAAGCAATTTGCCTCCCTTTGGGGAAAGTTAGGAAAACTCCAGAGACAAGATGTACGGTCTTTAACTGTTGTTTGGCAAACCAAATATCCCTTGAAGCGTAGCATCTGCAAGGCAGTGTCTCTCCACCTTGACTGCTTGCTGATGTGTGGACTTCAACTCCCAGAATTCCTGCCGGCATGCTGGCTGGGGAATTCTGGGAGTTGAAGTCCACACATCGTCAAGCTGCCAAAGTTGAGAAAAGCTACTGTAAGGTGTTATTATAGACCAGGGGTCTTCAAGCTTGGGAATGACTTGGGAATTCTGGGAGTTGAAGTCCACAGGTCATAAAAGGGCCAAGTTTGAAGACCCCTGTTATAGATTATATGTGTTAATCCTGTTGTCTTTTTTTTTTTTTTGGTGACTCCCTATTAATACATGATATAAAAACTCAAATAGGAAGAGGAAGGAGACTACCTAATTCTCCTTCCTCCTCATATCTTCGCCAGAACAACCCTGTGGGATGGGAGGAGCTGAGAGAGAAGGACTAGCCCGAAGCTCATCAGGCAGCGTTCAAGCCTAAAGCAGGAGTAGGGAATGGAATGGAATGGAATAGAATAGAATAGAATAGAAAATATGGACTAGACTAGACTAGAATAGACTAGAATAGAATAGAATAGAAAATATGGAAGGGAATGGAATGGAATGGAATGGAATGGAATGGAATAGAATAGAATAGAATAGAATAGAATAGAATAGAATAGAATAGAATAGAATAGAATAGAATAGAATAGAATAGAATAGAATAGAATAGAATAGAATAGAATAGAAAATATGGAATGGAATGGAATGGAATGGAATAGAATAGAATAGAATAGAAAATATGAAATGGAATGGAATAGAATTGGAATGGATGGAATAGAAAATATGGAATGGAATAAAATAGAATAGAAAATATGGAATAGAATAGAATAGAATAGAATAGAATAGAATAGAATAGAATAGAATAGAATAGAAAATATGGAATGGAGTGGAATAGAATAGAATAAAATAGAATAGGAAAATATGGAATAGACTAGACTAGACTAGAATAGAATAGACTAGAATAGACTAGAATAGAATAGAATAGAATAGAATAGAATAGAATAGAATAGAATAGAATAGAATAGTTGGAAGGGTCCTTGGAAATCTTCTAGTCCAACCCCCTGCTCAGGCAGGAGACCCTGTACCATTTCAGACAAATGTTGTCCAGTCTCTTCTTAAAAACCTCCAGTGATGGAGCACCCACAACTTTGGAAGGCAACCTGTTCCACTGATTGATTGTTCTGATTGTCAGGAAATTTCTCCTTAGTTCTAGGTTGCTTCTCTCTTTGGTTAATTCAGTCCGTTGCTTCTTGTCCTGCCTTCAGGCGCTTTGGAGAATAGCTTGACTCCCTCTTCTCTGGGGCGGCCCCTGAGATACTGGAAGACTGCTATCATGTCCTCCCTTGTCCTTCTCTTCGTTAAACTAGACATGCCCAATTGCAGCAACCATTCCTTGTAAGTTTTAGCCTCCAGTCCCCAATTCCTAGTCACCTGGTTTCTGGGCCACACCTGAGCAACTAAATCAAACTGACTCTTTACAATTTAGCCATAGAAGATGCGTAGTTTCTAACCTGAAGCCCACCAGTCATTCTCAGATGCGATATCTGATTGATAGATGAGTTTCTTGAAAAAAAAAGAAATCTGTTAGCAAATGGCCATTTGCAGCGTGAAATGAATGTTTTTGTGCTGTGTCTTCAGCAAGGAGCGGCTCAAAACCTTTTAAAAAACCCACTTGCTGTCTTGTTAATGTGACTATTTCATTTGAGATTTCTCTGTTGGATTAGCCTTATCAGCATGAAAGGAGGCTGAAACCCAATTTAATGTTCCAAAGGATACCGCTGATAGTTCCCAATTTCTCTTCTTTGTGTTCTGGAGTCAGGACATAATTTTTTATTGTATAGTACAATCTCTCTCTCTAAATTGTTTCTTGGGAAAGAAAGAACAGCTGTAGCATTTACTCTGTTGTGTTTCATTGTTTTGAGGTTTAGGTTTTGAAATACGCTTTGGAAATGTCCTTTTTGAGTAAGCACAGCTGCTACCGTTCAGCATCTGCCATTTTGTTGTGCTATGTTGTTCTACATCAGTGGTTCTCAACCTTTTTAATGCCGCGACCCCCAACTGGTTGTAAGTCGAGGACTACTCAACCGGTCGTAAGTCGAGGACTACTCAACTGGCGCAGCACCGTTTGCAGAATGGGACTTTGGTGGGCTCAGCAGGGCAGAGACAGCCTGGACAATTCCTGTTGGCTTTTGAAAGCCAATAGAATAAAAGGGAGTAGCACAGCTAAGAAAAAGGGGGGGGGAAATGGCGGACTGCGTTGTTTGGCGTGAAATGGTCGTTCGACCCCAAATGGGGTCCCGACCCACAGGTTGAGAACCACCAGTCTACATAATTCAACAGAATCGCTTTCTGTTGTCCTTGCTGATTCTGCTTTTCAAGGATTTGTGCTTTTGTATCGGTTGTGTCCTAGGTAAAAAATATGGTGGTTATCAACGTTACATGGAACAGGTTGCGTTATATTGTTTACATGTGGTTAGCCATTAATGCATATTATCTCTTTTGAAGCAATTGGGGGGGGGCTAGCAGTTTGTGGGGCCACAGACAATCCTGATATCCCCTATTTTCCTCCCCCCGATAGCTACTAAATACAAGATCTAATCTGAGTTGGTCACCAGGACCAGCGGCTTCATTTTCTGAGTTTTGGTACTCATGCTTGAGCCCATCTTCAGGAATCTTCTTTCTACTGGAATGTGTGCTTTGGGCTATTCTACGCGTCGTATTTACGGGGTGTCTATGTTTGGGTGTGGCTTCTTATTGGTTGATTGGGGTGTTGATGGCCGACTAGTAAGTCGTTGGCTGTTGTATCCTTGTGCTGTCAAGCCCTCACCTCCTACGTATTTGATAAACTGATGGTAAATCAGCCCTCCTGTTTCCCAGGCTTCAATCGCTTCCCTGGCTGTTTTTGTACCTGCTTTTCCAACAATCTTAATAGGTGCAAAATTGAATGTATGTTCATTGCAGTGTGAGGTGACCAACGAGTTTGGGTCGCCTCGTCTGATCGCTCGCTTGTAATCTGGTAGTTAGCTTCCTCCCCTACATAGCCCTAGCTAGTCACAGGGACAATCCATTCAGGGGATCCGGTAGATTACATTAGGAGTACCTCCCACCTCCAAGCAACCATTGCAATCTTTGCTACTAAATACACTCCGTGGTTTGTTAGCATACCTCTAGGAGTAAGCATACAGATGTAGGAATACTTCTGCTCTACAGCCGTCCTTCCAGTTTGCTCCACGGGGTTCCCCCCCCCACCTCCAGCATTGTGCCCTAACCTTTACTGGAAATCTGACTTTATAATAGCTTATTCCCTAACTGAATCTCTTTGCACATTTCTTTTTGTGAAAACATAACTAACGATATAGTGGTTGCCTAAGCATCTCCTTTGGGAAGCTTTTTTTTTTTTTGCTCTCCTATTCAACATTTTATTAGTTTTCTGAGTTTACAATTCATAGGTGCCTAGTAAACAACGTGTTGTCTGGGTCCGTTTGTTTTATTTAACAATGCATATAAAATTCCTTAGTGACAGATTTTATTTTCCTGGGCTCCAAGATCACCGCAGATGGGGACTGCAGCCACAAAATTAGAAAGCCATGGCAAATCTATACAGCATACTAATAAGGAGAGACGTCACCCTGCCAACAAAAGTGCGTATAGTCAAAGCCATGGTTTTCCAAGTTGCAATGTACGGCTGTGAAAGTTGGACCATAAGAAAGGCTGAGCGCCAAAGAATGGAGGCCTTTGAACTCTGGTGCTGGAGAAGACTCCTGCGAGTCCCCTGGGCTGCAAGGCGATCCAACCGGTCAGTCCTAGAGGAGATCAACCCCGACTGCTCTTTGGAAGGCCAGATCCTGAAGCGGAAACTCAAGTCCTTTGGCCACCTAATGAGAAGGAAGGACTCCTTGGAGAAGAGCCCAATGCTGGGAAAGATGGAGGGCAAGAGAAGAAGGGGACGAGAGAGGTGGCTGGATGGAGTCACGGAAGCAGCAGGTGGGAGCTTCAATGGACTCCAGAAGATGGTCGAGGACAGGAAGGCCTGGAGGAGATCAACCCTGACTGCTCTTGAGAAGGCCAGATCCTGAAGTTGAAACTCAAATACTTTGGCCACCTAATGAGAAGGAAGGACTCCCTGGAGAAGAGTCTAATGCTGGGAAAGATGGAGGGCAAGAGAAGAAGGGGACGACAGAGAAGGAGGTGGCTGGATGGAGTCACTGAAGCAGGAGACGTGAGCTTCAATGGACTCCAGAAGATGGTAGAGGACAGGAAGGCCTGGAGGAACGTCGTCCATGGGGTCATGATGGGTCGGACACGACTTTGCAACTAACAATTAAATTCCTAACGAGAAGCTGTTTTTTTGGGGGGGGGCCTTTCATCGTGAGTTAGATTTTGCGAAGGATCGTGTGTCGGCATAAATATTTGTGGACGCGTGAAGGGGACGTGGTCCTGTTTGCCTGACTGCCCGTGGCGAATTGGCCATCTGTGTGGCGCTGCTACACAAATGGACTTCTCTGCTCCCGAGATGTTCCATTTAAATGTCACGAGGTCCCTGCAGAACTGAGCAAAGTGTCCTTGGCTAGTTGTCTTCTTTGGCTGGGGCTTCTCCAGGGCCATCAATCACCCTCGTTGCTTGTTTGACACCTCATGTTTCTGAGCACCAGGGCTGCTCTTTCGGATGCCAGCTCGTTGTTGTGTTCTCCTCTCCCGCCGTTATTCATTTTGCTAAAAAGGAGACGGCTTTGGCTTCTGTACCCTCTGGGAACGAGACGGAAGGTTTTATTTGACAGGTTGAGCCTCGCTGTCACCATCTTTCAGGTTTTCCCTCGGCAGATGCAGCCCCTTCAGTAGATCATTCCCAAACGAGGCAGCCGACAGCTGGATCCCAGCTACAAAATTCTATGGGACTAGAACAGCTCAGCTGTTCTGTAAAAAGGGCCAGCTCCAGAGGGATCCCTGGAGAGAGATCCTTGTGGTGGCCACAAAGGTACGATTGGAGTTTTGCCCCCTTTTTTTGTGCTCCCGTCATGCACACATGCCTGGCTAACTGAAAATAATCCTAGAGGAAGGAAAGAAAAGCATTTTGGGGAAAAAAGATCACGAAGGAGGGAAGCAACCCTAGAACCAAGGAGAAATTTCCTGAGAGTGGGAACAGTTAATCAGTGGAACAGCTTGCCTCCAGAAGTTGTTGAGGGTGCTCCAACACTGGAGGTAAAAAAAAAGATTGGATAACCATTTGTCTGAAAGGATATAGGTTTTCCTGCCTGAGCAGGGAGTTGGACTAGATGACCTCCGAGGTCCCTTCCAACTCAGTTGTTCTGTTCTATTCTATTCTATTCTACTCTACTCTGCTCTCTGTTCTACTCTACTCTACTCTACTCTCTATCTACTCTACTCTACTCTCTATTCTCTATTCTATTCTATTCTACTCTCTATTCTATTTTATTCTATTCTTCTCTTCTCTTCTACTCTCTATTTTCTATTTACTCTACTCTCTATTCTATTCTACTCTACTCTCTATTCTATTATATTCTATTCTACTCTACTCTACTCTCTATTCTACTCTACTCTCTATTTTCTACTCTACTCTACTCTACTGTACTCTCTATTCTCTGTTCTTTTCTACTCTACTCACTATTCTATTCTATTCTTCTATTCTACTCTACTCTATTCTACTCTACTCTCTATTTTCTATTTACTCTACTCTCTATTCTCTATTCTATTCTACTCTCTATTCTATTCTTCTCTTCTCTTCTCTTCTATTCTACTCTACTGTACTCTACTCTCTATTTTCTATACTCTACTCTACTCTCTATTCTCTATTCTATTCTACTCTCTATTCTATTCTATTCTATTCTTCTCTTCTCTTCTTCTCTTCTATTCTACTCTACTCTACTCTCTATTTTCTATTCTACTCTACTCTACTCTCTACTCTCTATTCTATTCTACTCTATTCTATTCTATTCTATTCTTCTCTTCTATTCTGCTCAACTCTACTCTACTCTCTATTTTCTGTTTACTCTACTCTCTATTCTCTATTCTATTCTACTCTACTCTCTATTCTATTCTATTCTATTCTACTCTACTCTCTATTCTACTCTACTCTCTATTCTCTATTCTACTCTACTCTCTATTCTATTCTATTCTGTTCTGTTCTATTCTTCTCTTCTACTCTACTCTACTCTATTCTCTATTCTATTCTACTCTACTCTCTGTCTTCTATTCTATTCTATTCTATTCTATTCTATTCTATTCTATTCTATTCTATTCTATTCTATTCTATTCTATTCTATTCTATTCTATTCTATTCCATTCCATTCCATTCCATTCCATTCCATTCCATTCCATTCCAGGAAAGACCTATGAGAAGTTCAAATGTCAGTCAATGAGTTCGCTGGAAAAAGAGTTTGAATTAATCCATCTGACCCATGTTGAGGCTATAACTGATTTGAGGACAAGATGTCCACTTCAGCACGTCCCTCAACGTTGCCAGCAGACAACCATTGTCTTAATTTGTTGGCTCCAGAATTCCACAAGAAGATCCTAGATGGTAGAATAAAATACCTCTTAGAGTCCAAAAAAAAAGTTGAAGTCATGTCCTTGGCTCCTGTTTGCCCAAATCTCCTCTTCCTAGCTTTGTAAGTGTAATTCTCGATGGTATCCCGTGTGTCCTGTTTTGTTGGTGGAACCACAGTTGAAAAAACCTGAAATTTTACTTAACCAATGATTATGGAGCAAAGTCCTTTCCATTTCCTTGCTTAGATCCTGAATTTTTTCCAAGCCTGAGAATTGATTTGGTTAAAACGTCGTCGCGTTTTTGAACCCATGTTGGCCTAGTTGCCTCAACACGTTCAAGAGAGCTTAATTCGTAGCGAGAATTACAAGTGCATCTCTCATTTAAGTCACTTCAAACAGCTTTGTAAGGCATTTGTTCCACAGGAAAATAAACTGAATGTCAGATGAATATGCCTGCCTTTCTCGCCTAAAGTGCAAGGCTGAACAGATTTAATGTGACATTTTCATATTGGGTTATTTCCCAAGTCAACCTATAGCGGGTTTTAGAAGGATAGTCATGTTCAGTAAATTTGATGCCTTCTGTTAGATATCCTGCATTTTCCTTCCGATGTTCTTTACTGGTGTCCATACGAGCCCTCCAGTATGGGTTGATCAAGGTGCTGCTTCAGATGGAAGAACTAATATAGAAAGAGTGTGTCTATTGCAGGGGTAGGCAACCTTGGCTCTTTGACGACTGGTGGACTTCAACTCCCAGAATTCCTGAGCCAGCATGGGGGAACTATGGCCCCTTCATGACTCGTGGACTTCAACTCCCAGAATTCCTGAGCAATCATGGCTCAGCTTGGAAGCCTCTCCCTTTCCCCTCAGCATGGCTGGCTCAGGAATTCTGGGAGTTGAAGTCCACGAGTCATAAAAGAGCCAAGGTTGTCTACCCCTGGCCTAAGTCCTCCTGTTCTAAGCGGTGAGCCTCCTAGAGCAGGGTAGGCAACCTTGGCTCTTTTATGACTGGTGGACTTCAACTCCCAGAATTCCTGAGCCAGCATGGAGGAACTATGACTCGCTTCAACTCCCAGAATTCCTGAGCCGCATGGGGGAACTATGGCCCCTTCATGACTCGTGGACTTCAACTCCCAGAATTCCTGAGCCAGCATGGCTTTGGCCCTTCTGACTCGTGGACTTCAACTCCCAGAATTCCTGAGCTGGCATGGCTCAGCTTGGAAACCTCTCCCTTTCCCCTCAGCATGGCTGGTTCAGGAATTCTGGGAGTTGAAGTCCACCTGTCATAAAAGAGCCAAGGTTCCCCACCCTTGGTCTATGGAGATTCTCATTCATCCAGGTCATAGTTGCCCCAAAGCTGCTTCCCCCCCCCCAAAAAAAGGCAACTGGACTTTCTTGTTTTGCTGGAAGACATTTCACTTCTTATCAAAAAGCTTCCAAAGTGAAGAAGCTTGTTGGATGAGAAGCGAAGTGTTTTCAAGGTAAAAAGCAAGAAGGTCCAGTTGCCTGCTGAAAAAACATCTTTGGGAGCTGGATGATGGAGAATCTCCAGAGACATTTAGCGATGCACTTTGGAATGAACCCCCTTTGAATGGTGCAGAGCTATGAAAGGATTTCCAGGAGAAAAAAATTGCAGACTGTAGGAGTCAGCTGGCTTTGAGGGCAGAGATTGATCTCCAAGTGGCCTCAACCGCTCTTAGCGAGAGTGCAAATGACCAGCGGTCTGCAAGGAGCATAAATCCTTCCATTTTCCCACCCTCCAGTCAGAGCTGAAGAAGCTTCTGGGATGAGAAGCGAAACGTCTTCAAAGGAAAACAAGAAAGTCCAGTTGCCTTTTGAAAGGAAACATCTATGGGGTCTAAATAGTGTGGGGAATTTTTTAAGATATCTCCAGTTCCAGCATGATGGTGACCTTTTGAGAATATGGACCACGATGGTGCTGGTCTTCAATTCACCAGTGGAACAACCTGCCTCCAGAAGTTGTGGATGCTCCAACACTGGACGTTTTTAAGAAGAGATTAGACAACCATTTGTCTGAAATGGTACAGGGTTTCCTGCCTGAGCGGGGGGTTGGACTAGATGACCTCCCAGGTCCCTTCTGACTCTTGTTATTCCATAGTCAAGCAGTTATCTATTTTGAGTTGGCACTTGGAAGCTTCTCGTGACAACTTTTCACAGACCTCAATCCTCACATACAATGAGAATTAACATTCTGACACTTTTAATGTTTTTAAGAAATCTTGTTTCTAGATTTTTGTCCCATTCTTTTTTCTCAGCGGTGATGTGTTTTTCAGAGACCTGAATTCAGGAGTTTTGAAAATTGGGTAGATGGAGTTATGTTGGCACGGAAAGCTTGTCTCTTTTGTTTGGAAGAGAGGGTGTGCTTCCTCTCTGCCCTCAATTTACCAGAATTGTGCATTTCCCTCCGCTAATTACTGAATTGAGTAATTATTGTCAAATAAGCCTCAAGCACTCCACTTCTTTCCTCACGCAATTTCCCTCTGCAACGGCTTCTCGATGACAGCTATAATTGGCCTCAGATTAAAAATCAAACTATCCACTGGTTTCAGGTCCTGTTTTTTTTTTTTTTTTTTTTTTTTGAGAAAGAGTTAAGCAGATTTCGCTATTTGGATGCTGTGGCATATTATTTCTAAAGGCAGATGGGACTCAAAGTTCCTCCATCCTTACTCAAACCACTGTTTGGAGTATTGAGGTGAGCCACTGACCTCGTGAGGCATTGTGCTCAGAATGGAATGGAATGAAATGGAATGGAATAGAATAGAATACGGAATGGAATGGAATATGGAATAGAATGGAATGGAATGGAATATGGAATAGAATAGAATAGAATACGGAATGGAATGGAATATAGAATGGAATGGAATATGGAATAGAATGGAATGAAATGGAATAGAATAGAATAGAATAGAATAGAATAGAATAGAATGCGGAATGGAATGGAATAGAATAGAATAGAATAGTATAGAATAGAATAGAATATGGAATGGAATAGAATAGAATGCAGAATGGAATGGAATAAAATGGAATGGAATGGAATAGAATGCAAAATGGAATGGAATGGAATAGAACAGAACAGAACAGAACAGAATAGAATAGAATAGAATATGGAATGGAATAGAATAGAATAGAATGCAGAATGGAATGGAATAAAATGGAATGGAATGGAATGGAATGGAATGGAATGGAATGGAATAGAATGCAGAATGGAATGGAATAGAATAGAATAGAATAGAATAGAATAGAATAGAATAGAATAGAATAGAATAGAATAGAACAGAATGCAGAATGGAATGGAATAGAATAGAATAGAATAGAATAGAATAGAATAGAATAAGAAATGGAATGGAATGGAATGGAATGGAATAGAATAGAATAGAATAGAATAGAATAGAATAGAATAGATTGCAGAATGGAACAGAACCGAACAGGAATTCTGGGAGTTGAAGTCCACAAGTCATCCAAGGGCCAACTTTGAAGACCCCTGCCTTGGAGAGTCTCAACCCTTCACCCCACATTCTCTTGGGATCTAATTCTCTGGTGTGGCAAATTAATTCCAGGAATTTGTCGCATTAGAAAGTGGGATGAATAATAGAGATGACAACAGATGGTGCGCCACGAGGACCAAATTTTTCCTTGCTTTTTAATTTAAAAAAAAAAAGTGGGAAACTGGCTTATTTGAACACGCTATTCACTTCTTGAATCAGGAAATTACTAATAGCAAGGAAGGCAGACCTGTTAATTACAGTGCCTTTTCTGCATTGTTTGCTCACAGTTCTTTACCTAATGCTTACTTCTCTCCACTGTGTAGCTTGCAAAACAGAAGTCGCTTTTAGCCATGGCTGCTTCCTTCCTCCGGTAGAATAAAATACTTGGGTTAGCTGTAATCGTGGCCCAGAGCATAATTTGGAATAGAAGAGAGCTGGAAGGGATCCTGGAGGTCTTCTAGTCCACCCCCTGCTTAAGCAGGAGAACCTAAACCATCTCAGACAGGTGATTTTCTAGTCTCTTCTTTAAAAGCTCCAGGGATGGAAGGCCCACGATTTCTGGTGGCAAGCTGTTCCACTGGTTGATTGTTCTCGCTGTCAGGAAGTTTCTCCTTAATTCCAGGTTGCTTCTCTCCTTGGTTAGTTTCCATCCATGGCTGCTTCTTCTGGCTTCAGGTGCTAACAAATCATTTATCGAATGATCCGGGTTATATTAAATCTTGCTGCTTTTTGAACACAGTGTGCGTTGCCTATGAACCTTGCCCCCCCCCGTTTGCAAGAATGCAACCCATTGTAACCATTTGAAATAAAAATAAAATTAATAAATAGAGGAATAACACCACAATCCCATGAATTTTCTTTCTAAATAGTGAAGATGATAGCAGTTTAACGCACATCCAGCGCTTTGAACATTTGAAACCCTTACCGGTCTCCTCACACACACACACACACACACACACACACACACCAGCCAGCCTCCACCCCTCGGAAAGAATCCAGATGTTTTTAAACGGCTTAAAATGTGAGTGGATTAATATATTAGCCGGTTACTCTAAGCTGCCCTGGAGCGACGTCCACTCTTGAACACAGGGCAGAAATAATTGGAAGTTGTAGTAAATGCCGACTACAACACGCTTAGGCTTTGTGCATCCCTGCTGATAGAAAAAAAAAAAAACAAACCAGAAGACTTTATTGCTGTAGTTTGGACAGAAAACCTGGAGTTTTTAAGGAAGCAAATGAAGTTAATGACGGAAAGCAAAGTTGGCTGTTGATTCCCACCATCCTGGCAGCCCCCTGTGCAATTGAAAGCCTGGTTGTCGTGTGCGACACTCATAGTGTTGAGGTGTGGTGTGCGTCTCACATCTTACCGTGTGTAGCTGTCTCCTCTGCCGGGTTAACTAGATTCCCCCCCCCCTTATTGTGGCACAAATGTGTGCAAGTACTCCTGGCTGGTTCGTTTAGTGACTGTTCCAAGTTACAACGGCACTGAAAAAAAAGTGATTTTGTGACCTTTTCTCCTCCGCCAGTTACAACTTTTGAAGCGTCCCCATGATCAGGTGATCCACATTCAGACCCTTGGCAACTGGTTCGTACTTATGACGGTCTCAGGGATCCCCTTTTACGACCGTCTGTCAAGCACAGTCAAGCGGGGGAAGCCGGATTGACTTAACAACTGTGTTACTCACTGAACAGCTGCAGTGACTTGCTTAACGACCATGGCAAGAAAGGCCGTAAAATGGGGCAAAACTCACTGAACGAGCGTCTCATTTAGCAACGGAAAAGGTTGGGCTCGGTTGTGATCGAGAAGTACCTATCTTTTCAAAAAAAAAAGGGATTTTTAAAATGTAAAAAAGATGACATCAAAGTCTTTTCTGGAACTAGGAACTGTTTTGTCTCGGCGTACTGTCTAAATCACTGTTTTCTAAAGGACCAAAGTTAATAAGAGATTAGATGTTTTTTTCCCCCTTTCCTTTCCTGAACTATACATGATGTAGCATCTTCTCTGTTGCTAGTTAAATACAGTGGGTGTCTGTGTACACTTTTAAATCCCACTAGATCTGAGACCTTGCAGGGTGATTTACAGAATGGCAGAGTTGGAAGGGACCTTGGAGGTCATTTAGTCCAACCCCCTGCTCGGTCAGAAGACCCTATAACCATAGAATAGAATAGAATAGAATAGAATAGAATAGAATAGAATAGAATAGAATAGAATAGAATAGAATATGAATGGAGAATGGAATAGAATAGAATAGAATAGAATAGAATAGAATAGAATAGAATAGAATAGAATAGAATAGAGCTGGAAGGGACCTTGGAGGTCATCTAGTCCAACCCCCTGCTCGGTCAGAAGACCCTATAACCATAGAATGGAATGGAATGGAATGGAATGGAATAGAATAGAATAGAATAGAATAGAATAGAATAGAATAGAATAGAATAGAATAGAATATGAATGGAGAATGGAATAGAATAGAATAGAATAGAATAGAATAGAATAGAATAGAATAGAATAGAATAGAATAGAATAGAATAGAATAGAATAGAGCTGGAAGGGACCTTGGAGGTCATCTAGTCCAACCCCCTGCTCGGTCAGAAGACCCTATAACCATAGAATGGAATGGAATGGAATAGAATAGAATAGAATAGAATAGAATAGAATAGAATAGAATAGAATACGTGGAATGGAATGGAATGGATGGAATGGAATAGAATAGAATATGTGGAATGGAATGGAATGGAATAGAATAGAATAGAATAGAATAGAATAGAATAGAATAGAATAGAATAGAATGTGGAATTAGAATAGAATAGAATAGAATAGAATAGAATAGAATAGAATAGAATAGAATAGAATAGAATAGAATAGAATAGAATAGAATAGAAGTGTTGGAAGAGACCTTGGAGGTCTTCTAGTCCAACCCCCTGCTCAGGCAGAGGACCCTATAACCATTCCCGTCTCTTGTTAAAAGCCTCCAGTGTTGGAGCACCCACAACATCTGGAGGCAAAGAGTTCCACTGGCTAATTGTTCTCCCTGTCAGGAAATTCCTCCTTCATTCCACCTTGCTTCTCTCCTTGGTTAGTTTCCATCCGTTGCTTCTGGTCCTCCCCCTTCAGGTGCTTTGGAGAAGAGGTGGACCCCCCCTCCTTTTCTTTGTGGCAGCCCCTCAAATATTGGATGGCTGCTATCAGGTCACCCCCTGGTCCTTCTTTCCATTAAACTAAACATCCCCAATTCCTGCAACCGCGCTGCGTATTTAAAGATCAACCAACCGAGAGACAAACTGTTTTCCCACTGGAACCAGGATCAGCCTAGAAAGATAAATAACAGCCAGAACGAGAAGAGCATTTTTATCATTCTGGAGCGGAGGGTGAAGCAACGCATTCTGTCCGTGCTGAAATGCAGACCAGCCTGTTCGTTCGTCCCCGGGCTCAGCGTGAGAAAAGCAGAAGCGAGCAAACACTTCAGCGCTCCCTTTGGTTTTGATCACATCTCACAAACACCCCCTTTTTTTTTCTTTTGCTTTTATTACGGTGGTTGTTATTCAGACGGACACAACGAACTGGCAGGTGGGCTTTTACCAATGTTACATACCACGAGTTCTCGTGAATTCATGAGCCGCAGGGCTGTGGGATTAGCCGAGCCGGATAAACCGTCGGCCGACGGTTGGAAGTTTGATGAGACCGACCGGCTGCATGCTTTTGTGGCCTTGGGCCCCCAAGTTCATTACTTGATGAAGTGAAGCGCGTCGCTGTGGACGATGGATCCTTTCGAACAATCCAGGCTGGTCAGCAGCCGGAAGCCGCACTTGAGGGCCATCATGATGGCCTCAAACTTGAGCGTCTCCAAGGTGCACACGAAGGTGTTGTCTTCCTTCAACACCAGCCGGGTCCCGTTTTCCGATTTGATGAAGTACTTAAACTGAATGATGTTGGAAGAGACGGAGAACTCTTCGGGGAAACCGTCCAGCCGGCTTTTCGAGACCAGAACGATGCGGGATTTGATTTTGGCGATGAAGTCGGGCGCGTTGCAAAAAATCCGCAGGCCCTGGGCACGGTCGTGGCTGTCGGTGATCTCCAAGAAGGTAGCTTCCCGGGAGGCCAGCTGCTCCTTCTCCCACCTGGATTTCACTGCCTCCGTCAAGAGGTGAAGCTGGAAAAATTCCGCCTCCTGGGCCAGAAGTTGGCTCTCCTTGAAGCCCTCGGGGAGAAGCAGCTCCCCGTTCCTTAGGAAGTTCAGGACGTGTCTGAAGAGGAGACCGTCTCTGTCGATGAAAAAATGGCCCTCTGCGTCCGACGGGCAGAGCGTCTTCCCGTTCACCACTCTTTCCAGCAAGGAGTCCGTGTATCTGGTGAGAGTTTGCCTCTGGGTCACGTAGAGGTAGCCCCCCACGTTGAGAGTCACTGGAGACATGTTATGGTTCTTGTCTTGGTCGCTGCCTTCCGACTGGCTGCTGCCTTTCTTCCCGTTCTCCATTTCACACAGCCGGTGGTGGGCTCGTTGGCGCGGGATGCTCCGAAGGATGCTCCTAGGGTCACCCTCCCGGCCGCCTTGCCTTGCTCCTCTTTTCTGCTTCGGGCAGGCAGGAGATTTCCTTCCGAAAACCCCTCGATTCAGCCCGGGAAGCAGGCTAGTCGGTAAGAAGTGCCCTGAGTCTTGCATGAGCTTGTCAGCTCAGCTTTGCAGTAGGTGGCGTAGGAACTGTGTGTGCTGCGTGTTCCTAGGAGCAGGTCTGGGAAGCTGAATTTGCATTTAACCGTGTGAGGGTAAGAGGATGGTTGCAGAGGAGAGGGGGGGCGGAGGGAGAGAAAAAAAAGTGTCTTTCCTTGCCTCTTGGAAGTCCCCAGAATTGACATTATTAAGGGAGAAAGTCAGAAAGTGAATGCCCGCGTGGGGAAGCCAGATTTGGGGAGGGGGGGAGAGATGGATGAAACAAAAGAGCACGCCTTTATTTCATTCCCTTTTTTTGTGCAACGAGATACCTTTTTAAGGGATTCATAACCCTTCTTTGAAAGAAAGAAAAAAATGGGAACCCCGTTCCGTTTTAAGACAGCCGACTCGTTTTTCCAGAGCTTTGCATCCTCATTGTTGGCTGGGCATCTTTGGAGACAAAAAAGGCAGCAGTTAAAATATTGAAAACCCGGCAGTTCCGCTTTGAAACCCTCGGCAAGAAGCGTGGATTTTACGTGGCGCTGCTAGGGTGGAATTTGCTTTCAAATAGCCTGAGAAACAGGATTGTAAGGGGTTGGGTGTTATTCAGGACACAAAGCCACGCTTTGCCTGCAAATTGCGACAGACAAGAGGACCTATCTAGAGTTGGGTTCTTGGGGAGATAAATAGTCGAGGGACCCCGTTTCTTTCCAGTAAAAATGGGATTCCGTGTTTCCTGTGGAGAAGAGGATTTTGGCAGGTCAAACCTCGGCGCGCCAGTAGCATAACCCCTTAGTAACACTTCCACGCAGCTGGCTTGCTTCTGGGTGTAGCTGCCGTGGCTTTAAGGCGGAGTTTTCCAAAATGCAAACATTTGCAGCAAGGTGTAAGCGGGGGAAAAAAATAGAGGGCTGAGATCTCCCAAGAGGAGAAGGGGAGAAACTGCAGCTTTCCGTGCCAGACCAGAAGCACAGCGGCTTAACGATTCCTAGCTTTCCCTACAGGAGGGAGCCTATGAAACGGAGGTAGCTGGCGTTTTATTTGTCAGAATCACAGGAATCAAGGAGGACTTTCTAGCTACAGGTGTTCCTCGGCTTACGAGTCCAAAATTTCCACCGCTAAGCAAGACATTTGTTAAGCGAATGTGGCCCCATCCTACCCCTTTCTTGCCAGAATTGTGAATGCGAATGACTGCAGGGGTTAAGTTAGTAACCGGTGGTTAAGTGAACCTGACTTCACCCCCCCCCCTCCTTGACGTTGCTGGTCAGAAGGACCCGCGGGACATGGCAACCGTCATAAGTACGAGTCGGTTTGCCAAGCGTTTAGATTTTAATCAGAATATCCTGGGGATGCTGCAACGCTCGTGAGCGTGAAAACAGTCACAAGTGTCCTTTGGGACGGCCTTGTAACTTCAAACGGTCGCCAAGGTTGGGGACCCCCTGTATTGGGTTGGCCTTTTGGATGCGTTTGATGCTTCCAAGAGGGTCTGTGGCGTCACAGAGGTAGGGAGGAGAGGCACAACCTGCAACGGTTTCCCCGTGCGCCTTCCGTTGGCTAGGCATTCCTGACGGAAGCAGCGCAGCCCTTCGGAGGGGGCCTCCAAGCGGTGTCTCCGAGCCCAAGGCCGGCTCACCCAGCTGCGATGCTTTAAAGCAGCCGTGTCTTTCTCCCGGGATTGCAGAGCAGCTGCACAAGGCAAGATGGGATGGGGGGGCTGCCTCCCCCCCCACCTGTGGAGTTCAAAGCAGCTCTTGGAAATGAAGTTAGACCTGAGACACTGCGGAGGTCAGCCGTCTCTAAGAGGGGGATACAATCAGGAGCAGCCCCGTCACACCCTGGCGGATGGGATCTGTTAAAAAGCACTCCGTGTCTTTCTTTCTCTCTTACTCTCTCTCTCTCTCTCTCTCTCTCTCTCTCTCTCTCTCGATCTGTTTCTTTCTCTGTCACACAAACTTTCTTTCATCTATTTCTTTCTCTTTTTTCTTTCTTTCTCTCCCCCTCTCTTTCTCTCCCCCTCTCTGTCCCCCCTCTTTCTCTCTCTCTCTTTCTTTCTGGCTTTCTGCCTGTCTCTCTCTGTCTCTCTCTCTTGCTCTGTCCCTATTTTTTCTCTCTCTTACTCTTTTTCTTTCTCTTTCTCTCTCTCTCTCTCCTTTCTTTCTCTCTCCCTCTCCCGCTCTCTCTCTCTCTATTTCTATCTCTGTATCTCTTTTTCTTTTCTCTCTCTTTCTCTTACTGTCTCTATTTTCTTTCTCTCCTTTCTCTCTCTCTCTCATTCTTTCTTTCTCGCTTTCTTTCCCTCTTGCTATTTCTTCTCTCTCTCTCTCCCTCCCTCCCTTCCTTTTTCTCTTCCTCTCTCCCCTCCCTCCCTTCCTACTTTCTCTCTCTCTCTCTCTCTCTCTCTCTCTCTCACACACACACACACACACACACACACACACACACACACACACACGGGGGTTGGACCAGAAGACCTCATGTTGTTATTTTCTCATTGTGTCTGTCTGTCTGTCTGTCTGTCTCTCTCTCTCTCTCTCTCTCTCTCTCTCTCTCTCTCACACACACACACACACACACACACACACACACACACGGGGTTGGACCAGAAGACCTCCATGTTGTTATTTTCTCATTGTCTGTCTGTCTGTCTGTCTGTCTCTGTCTCTTTGTCTCTGTCTCTGTCTCTCTCTCTCTCTCTCTCTCTCTTTCTCACACACACACACACACACACACACACACACACACACTCATACACCAATCCACTGCCGTCTGAAACCTTTGCTAAAGATCATGGACCACATTTGACCGTACTGCACAATGTGGATTGATAGATGGATGGGGTTGGTTGTGTTTTTGGGGGTTTTTTTGTTTTTGTTTTTTTTTGACTTCCCAGTATTGGGCTGAGAGTGGCCGACCCAAAGTCACCTAGCCAGTTCCCTGCCTAAGAGACAACTAGAGTCTCCTCTTTTACCCCCCCCCTCCCAAAAAACGGGCTTTCTAGCTAGCTTTTAAGTATAGAGTAACCAATTCATTGGTGGGCATCCTTTCCCATCGTTGGCTGTTTTTCATCTTGGTTTTCTCCCAGTCTGTTTTCAGTTACTTTGGTCAATAAACTGTGCAAAAGTAAACATATATGAACAAACGCAGGACGCTAAAATAATATTCCCACACAACGTTTCCGGTTTCCAAGCTTTTGCCCCCAGTCGCGTGAATTAATTCCCTGGGTTTTATTCTTTAGCTTGCTACAAGGCAGGTGCGTGCTGATTAGCATATTAAATTAGCAGATTTAAGAACGTAGATGCCTTTCCCTGCAAATATCATTCAGCTGCCTTATAAATAGCTGCCACTATATTAACAACGAAATTATTTCTGGGCTGCTGAGCCCCGCGTTTCTGGTGGAAGAAAGCCATGTGCTGGTATCCCTTCAACGAAAACAGGGAATGGTGTGGCTGGCACACCTGTGCGAGAGAAGACAGATTGATGCTTTTTATAACATTGGGGAACGTCTTCTGCGTTTATAAGGGGGTTTGTTTCACTGGAATGGTTGAATCAACGGGTTCTGTAGCATCCAACAAAAAAAAATAAATGAAATTCTGCAAAGTCTTGAGAAGAGTACCGTATTCCAGGAGACACATAGGTAGTCCTTGACCTATGACCACAATTGAGCCCAAAATTTCCGTTGCTAAGCGAGACATTTGTTAAGTGACACTTCCCCCCTTTTGTTACGACTTTCCTGGCCAACGATTGTTAAGGGAATCACTGCAGTTGCGAAGTTAGAAATCTGGTTGTTAAGTGAACCTGGCTTCTCCCATTGGCTTTGCTTGTCCGAAGGTCACAAAAGGGGATCGTGTGACCCCCCCTCCGGGACGCTGCGACCGTCGTAAGTATGAATCCGTTCCCAACTGTCTGAATTTTGATCCCGTGACCACAAGGACGGTGCAGTGGTCGTAAGTGTGAACAGTGGTCTTAAGTCGCTTGTTTTTTTTCAGTGCCAATTTAACTTCAGACGGTCACTAAATGAACTGCTGCTAAGTCGAGGACTGCCTGTATATTGCAGAACCAAAAATCTCTCTCTCTTTCTCTCTCTTTTTTTTTTTTTTTGGGTGGGACTTGGTGCTAATTTGGGTCTCCTTCGGTTCTAGAAAAACTGTCCCTGGAAGGAATCGTGGTCCAGCGGGCAGAATGCCGACCGGCAGCCAACGAAAATTACATGAAACTGAAACGGTGAGGCTCCTTTTCTTTGGATGGCGCGATGGGTGGGTGGGTGGGTGGGTGGATGGATGGATGGGTAGATAGAGATAGATAGAATAGAGAGGATGGATGGACAAATGGATGGGCAGGCAGAGGATAGATAGAGAGATAGAAAAATGGAGAGATGAGAGGATAGACAGACAGACAGACAGATAGATAGGATGGGTGGATGGGTGGATAGATGGATAGATGGATGGATGGATGGATGGATGGATGGATAGATAGATAGATAGATAGATAGATAGATAGATAGATAGATAGATAGATAGATAGATAGATAGATGAAGAGATAGATGGATAGATAGATGGATAGATAGAGATAGATAGATAGATGAAGAGATAGATGGATAGATAGATGGATAGATGGATAGATGGATAGATAGATAGATAGATAGATAGATGAAGAGATAGATGGATAGATGGATAGATAGATAGAGATAGATAGATGAAGAGATAGATGGATAGATGGATGGATAGATAGAGATAGATAGATGAAGAGATAGATGGATAGATGGATGGATAGATAGATAGAGATAGATAGATAGATGGATAGATGGATACATGGATAGATAGATAGATAGATAGATAGATAGATAGATGAAGAGATAGATAGATAGATAGATAGATAGATAGATAGATAGATAGATAACCTTTTTTTGTGGGCACAGTGGCACCTTTTAAAAATGAAATATAGATAGACAGACAGACAGGATGGGTGGATAGATGGAGAGATAGATAGATAGATAGATAGATAGATAGATAGATAGATAGATAGATAGATAGATAGATAGATAGATAGATAGATAGATAGATGGATGGCTGGATAGATGGATAGATAGATAGATAGATAGACGATAGATGGATAGATAGAATAGAGATAGGTGGATAGATAGATGGATGGATGGATAGATAGATAGATAGATAGATAGATAATCTTTATTGTCATTTTTTTTACTGTGGGCACAGTGGCACCCATTAAAAATGAAATATAGTTGCTTGATCTCAAAGTGTACACATACATAACACACATTTAAACATACTATACGCAACATACGTATAGACCTACAGCCTTACATAGAAGCAACGTGCGCATGATCGAAAGGTCGCTAAACGAATGGTTATAAGTGGAGGACTGCCTGTCCCGCAACGGGACAATGGGAGGAGAAATGGGCATGGGCCCGATCCTGACCTCGCAGGGCTCATGTATCCCCCCTCAAGGGGGATTCACTTTTAACAACGGTGGCAGGAAGGTCATCAAATGGGGCAAAACCCCACCTAACACATGTTCTCACTTAACAACAGAAATGTGGGGTCTCCATGGTGGTTATAAGTCGAGGACTTATCGTTAGAAGCCCTTACATTGCTTCTGAAGAAGAAATAGAGAAAAGGGAGAATCTTGCCGTTTAAAGTTTAAAGCTCCATTTTCGAGCTTCTTCTTCTTCTTTTTTTAAAAAAGAGAGATTTCCATTTAAAAGTTACATTTTCAAGAAGAAAGGTGTGAAAATTAAAGGCTCCGGAAGCTTTGTACTTCAGTCCTGAGAGCTTCACAAAAGATACGCGGGCTTCATTAGTCCTTTTTTCCAAGCTGCCCATATCAGGAGCCCACTTACTTCAGAGTTCCTCTGAGGAGGTAAATGTCCTTTTCATCTGAGCATGAAAGAAAATAATAAAAAAAAAAAAACTGGAGAGGGCTCGTTTTAGCAGATTTCTCCACTTGAACGCATCGCGGTGGAGGTGCTGCAAAATAAATGACGGGCTTTCGTTTAAAGTAGAGCACCTGGAGCGATTGCAGAGATGAATCTGAATTCATGCCCAGGAACCTTCGTGTTCTCTTCTCCAGTCCACAACCACCGGTCTTCCTTCCAAAATATAACTCCGATCCCTGGGCTTCTTGGTTGAAGGTGGAGCAGCAGCTGGCACCTGTCCGTATGATCTAGCTAGAGTTATCCCAAAGGTGCGTTTTCAAAAGGCAACTGGACTTCCTTGTTTTTCCTGGAAGATGTTTTGCTTCTCATCCAAGATGCTTCTTCGGTTCTGACTGAAGGATGGAAGGACTCTCTCTCTCTCTCCCTCCCTCCCTCCCTTTTTCTCTTTGTCTCTCCCCTTTCTTTCTTTCTTTCTTTCTTTCTTTCTTTCTTTCTTTCTTTCTTTCTTTCTTTCTTTCTTCCCTCCCCCCTCCCTCCCTCCCTCCCTCCTTTCTTTCTTTCTTTCTTTCTTTCTTTCTTTCTTTCTTTCTTTCTTTCTTTCTTTCTTTCTTTCTTTCTCTGTTTCCTCCCTCCCTCTCTCCTTCCTTCCTTCCTTCTTTCTTTCTTTCTTTCTTTCTTTCTTTCTTTCTTTCTTTCTTTCTTTCTTTCTTTCTTTCTTTCTTTCTTTCTTTCTTTCTTTCTTTCTCTCTGTTTCCCTCCTCCCTCTCTCCTTCCTTCCTTCCATGGACTTCAACTCCCAGAATTCCTGAGCCAGCATGGGGAAACTATGGCCCCTTCATGACTGGTGGACTTCAACTCCCAGAATTCCTCAGCCAGCATGGGGGAACTATGGCCCTCTCATGATTCGTGGACTTCAACTCCCAGAATTCCTGAGCCAGCATGGGGGAACTATGGCCCCCTCATGACTGGTGGACTTCAACTCCCAGAATTCCTCAGCCAGCATGGGGGAACTATGGCCCCCTCATGACTGGGGAAACTCCCAGAATGGCCCCTCATGACTTGTGGACTTCAACTCCCAGAATTCCTGAGCCAGCATGGGGGAACTATGGCCCCCTCATGACTCGTGGACTTCAACTCCCAGAATTCCTGAGCCAGCCTGGCTCAGCTTGGAAACCTCTCCCTTTCCCCTCAGCATGGCTGGCTCAGGAATTCTGGGAGTTGAAGTCCACCAGTCACAAAAGAGCCAAGGTGGCCTACCCCTGGCCTAGCAGGAAAAACAGAAAACTAATCGTCATTTTAAGATTACCAATAAAGAACAATATTTGTAGCTCAGGGTTTGAAATGTGGGGTCCTTGGTGCTCTCTGAGCTTGGCGGGTTTTTCACAGACATTTCATGACCCAACTAGGCAACATCATCAGTGCTTTGAGTAATGAGACCCCTGCAAGAAAACAAGCCAGCTCAGAGATCACCAAGGACTCCTTTTAAGACTAGACACAGAAAACTCAGAGTAGTAAGTAAATTTCCAAGCCATTGCAATATGTTTCCAAGCCATTCCTAAAGGTGCTTTTCTTGCAGACATTTCATTACCAAACTAGGTAACATCATCAATGCTGGACGGGAGCAAAAGGTTTGCTTCTTTTCTCATCTATGCTAGCTTGGACAAGAAGCCCACGAGATGCCACAAAATTTTGCTATTCTATTCCCCGTTCGGCCAAAATAAGATATTTCCCAACCATAGCTTTATTGCATCTCGGAGCAGTTAATGCTGTGAGATTTATAGCTCCTTAATTAAAAGCTGTCATCTCCCTGTAGCTGATGCTACGTTTTTTTTTATCCCCACGACGCTATTTTTACATCGGCTAACATCAATATTATTCTCAATTTATTATTTTTATTTTTGTTTTTGGACAAATGCTTGTTGCTAGTTCCCAGCACAAAATTAGGTGTTCTTCGAAGTTTTTCAGGCGGAGATTTAATTAGGTTCTCCCCCCCCCCTTCTTGCCAACACGTCCCTTCTCCCCCCCTGAAACACACTCCTAGCATTGTTCAGTCCCCTTCTAGCTTCGTGCATCATGCCGGGAACTCAGCCGTGCGAGCAGATGCCTGTTATCATTATAATAAAAGTCAGGAAAAATAGGAGCGTTTAATGACTCACCGCTCCATCTGGACGGTGCCTGAGACGCTGCCTTAGAAGAATCTCTTTAGCAGGAGGTGTAAACGGACATCACGCTTTTAGAAGCGATAAATCCCTTTTGTGCTTTTTCCTGAGGAAGGAATATTCAAGATTTTACGGGCTAAGAAGGTCCTTGAGGCCGTCTCTTTAGGGCAGTGGTTCTAACCTTTTTAATGCCGTGACCCCCAACCGGTCGTAAGTCAAGGATTGCCCAACCGGTCGTAAGTGGAGGACAGCCTGGACAATTCCTATTGGCTTTTGAAAGCCAATAGAATTAGACTCTATTCAAGAGAGTCTATTTTTTTTTTTTAATTTTTATTATTTTAGACCAGTGGTTCTCAACCTTTTTAATGCCGTGACCCCCAACCAGTCGTAAGTCGAGGATTGCCCAACCGGTCGTAAGTGGAGGACAGCCTGGACAATTCCTATTGGCTTTTGAAAGCCAATATAATTAGACTCTATTCAAGAGAGTCTATTCTTTTTTTTTTTAATTTTTATTATTTTAGACCAGTGGTTCTCAACCTTTTTAATGCCGCGATCCCCAACCGGTCGTAAGTCGAGGACTACTCAACCGGTCGTAAATCGAGGACTACTCAACTGGTGCAGCACCGTTTGCAGAATGGGACTTTTGGCGGGCTCAGCAGGGCAGAGACAGCCTGGACAATTCCTATTGGCTTTTGAAAGCCAATAGAATTAGACTCTATTCAAGAGAGTCTATTCTATTGGCTTTCAAAAGCCAATAGAATCAAAGGGAGTAGCACAGCTAAGGAAAAGGGGGAAAAAAATGGTGGACTGCGTTGTTTGGCGACCCCCGTGAAATGGTCGTTCGACTCCAAATGGGGTCCCGACCCACAGGTGGAGAACTGCTGCTTTAGGGGATAGTAACGCCTGCATCGCACTTTTGGACGTTTCCTCGGCAGCTTGGCCCAGAATTGGCAAAATTGCACACAGGCAGGTAGTCCTCCACTTACGACTGTTTCCTGTCGTTGAGTGAGACTCTTGTGCAGTGCCGTTTTGCCCCATTTTGCAGCCTTCCTTTGCCATAGTTCGTAAACTAATCGCTGCAGTTGGTAAGTTAGCTACACGGTCATTAAGCTTCCCCACTGGCTCTGCTCGTCAGACGGTCGCAAAAGGGGATCCCGTCATAAATACGAGTGGATTCTGATCATGTGACCCTGGGGGTGCTGCAGAGGTTGTAACTGTGAGAAACGGTCATGAGCCACCTTTTTCCAGTGCTGTTGTAACTTCGAACGGTCGCTAAATGAGCTGTCGTAAGTAGAGGACCGGCCTGTATGGTCCACTGCCCCATCTTTTGGGGGAAAACGATCATAAGTCCTTTATTTTTCAGAGCCGTCGTAACTTTGAACGGTCGTCAAAGAGACCGACGTGAGTCGAGGACTATTCAATAAAGATTAAAAAAAAAAATCCGAGTGCTCAGAGAATCTTTTCAGTTGTGGCATTGTTGTTTTTTTAACCACAATAATATATCTGACCTCTAATAGTTTGAGATAACCAGTGGAACCACCTGCCTCCAGAAGTGGTGAATGCTCCAACACTGGAAGTTTTTAAGAAGAGACTGGATAACCATTTGTCTGAAATGGTATAGGGTTTCCTGCCTGAGCAGGGGGTTGGACTAGATGACCTCCAAGGACCCTTCTGAGTGTTATTTTCCTTCCTTCCTTCCTTTCCTCCCTCCCTCCCTCCCTTCCTTCCTTCCTTCCTTCCTTCCTTCCTTCCTTCCTTCCCTCCCTTCTCTAATACTGGAAGTTTTTAAGAAGACACTGGACAGCCATTTGTCTGAAATGGTATAGGGTTTCCTGCCTGAGCAGGGGGTTGGATAGATGACCTCCAAGGACCCTTCTGAGTGTTATTTTCCTTCCTTCCTTCCTTCCTTTCCTCCCTCCCTCCCTCCCTCCCTCCCTTCCTTCCTTCCTTCCTTCCTTCCTTTCCTCCCTCCCTCCCTCCCTCCCTTCCTTCCTTCCTTCCTTCCTTCCTTCCTTCCTTCCTTCCTTACTTCCTTCCCTCCCTTCTCCAACCCTGGAAGCTTTTAAGAAGACACTGGACAACCATTTGTCTGAAATGGTATAGGGTTTCCTGCCTGAGCAGGGGGTTGGACTAGATAACCTCCAAGGACCCTTCTGTTATTTTCCTTCCTTCCTTCCTTCCTTCCTTCCTTCCTTCCTTCCTTCCTTCCTTCCTTCCTTCCTTCCTTCCTTCCTTCCTTCCTTCCTCCTCTCCTCCCCTCCTTCCCTTCTCCAACCCTGGAAGCTTTTAAGAAGACACTGGACAACCATTTGTCTGAAATGGTATATAGGGTTTCCTGCCTGAGCAGGGGGTTGGACTAGAAGACCTCCAAGGTCCCTTCCAACTTTATTATTATAGTTATTATTATGAGTTTTTGAACCCAGGTCTACCTGAAATGGGCTGACGTACAGAATGGAGTCCAAAATCCGGAGTCTGTGACTTCTGAAATTTGGGGGGGCTCCCTTCGAACCGGGGTGCAGACACACCACAATCAGGCCTTTCCACAACTTTCTCGGCGGCTGAGCAAAAAGTCTAACCGGTAATTAGAAGAAGCACAGAGGAGGCAGCGGAGACAGCTAATTCTCTCCTTTTGAAAACCTGAATCATTTTTCCAAGAATGCACCTTCACACTTCACAAAACACCTGGTTGTTTTTCTCGGCAGTGGCGGTCTCTGAGTGGTCTTTCATGCTCCGTCTGCGGTGGCGCTCACGGGCAGTTTTGGGGGGGGGGGAAGAGATTCTTGTTTGTTTTTCTGCAGGGAAACTGGGACATCCCCCCCCCCAAGAACTAATTTTTCCGAAGTAGCTTTGCCGGGACTCAAATGTGGCTTGTTTGACAGCCTTATGTCAGATGAGTACGGGGGAGGGAGAGTTGCCTTAGGCAGGGTTGTGTATACAAAATGAGAAACCCCCACCCCAATGTTGGTAACTAAAGGTTGGAATAGAATAGAATAGAATAGAATAGAATAGAATAGAATAGAATAGAATAGAATAGAATAGAATAGAATAGAATAGAATAGAATAGAATAGATTGTGGAATGGAATAGAATAGAATAGAATAAGGAATGAATAGAATAGAATAGAAAATGGAATAGAATAGAATAGAATTGAATGAGAATAGAGTAGAATAGAGTAGAATAAAAAGATTGAGAATAGAGTAGAATAGAATGAGAATAGAATAGAATAGAATAGAATAGAATAGAATAGAATAGAATAGAATAAGGAATGAATAGAATAGAATAGAAAATGGAATAGAATAGAATGGAATTGAATTGAATTGAATTGAATGAGAATAGAGTAGAATAGAAAGATTGAGAATATAGTAGAATAGAATAGAATGAGAATAGAGTAGAGTAGAATACAATAGAATGAGAATACAATAGAATGAGAATAGAATAGAATGAGAATAGAATGAAATAAGAAAGAATAGAATGAGAATATAGAGTAGAATAGAATGAGAATAGAATAGAATGAGAATAGAGTAGAGTAGAGTAGAGTAGAGTAGAATACAATACAATACAATACAATACAATATAATACAATACAGCTGGAAGGGACCTTTGCTGTGCTTCTCTGCGCTCTTTCTAGAGTCTCAACATCTTTTTTACATCGTGATGACCAAAACTGGATGCCGTGTTCCAAGCGTGGCCTTACCAAGACCTTGTAAGGCCTAAGGTTTATTTCGTGGTGCCTTCTCCTCAGAAAAAGGCCTCTGAGGTCTCATCCCAAAAAGTTACTTGACCCTTGACGGACTTGCTCTTTATCCGCATCGTTTCACAGACGATGTTTTGACTGTCACAAACGGAAGGATGCAGAGAAATCCTTAAGGAGTCGCCCTTCTTGATCTCCTCTCTGATTTTTTTCCCCCCTTCAGACTGCAGATAGAAGAATCCTCAAAGCCCGTCAGCTGGACGATGCAGCTGGATAAGGCGGTCACCACCAATTACAAGCCCGTGGCTAATCATCAGTACAACGTGAGTCGCTTTTCACCTTTTTTTATTCTGGTTCTTTCTTCAACTCAGATTAGAGGCCTTGCTGGACCCAGGTTGCTGAATATGATTGTCCAGCATCACATACTACTTAGTAAGAGTATTGGATGGATGGATGGATGGATGGATGGATAGATGGATGCATGCCAGGGATTCCCAACCTGGAGTGCGAGACGATATTCCAGGGAATGCAAAAACCTGGGTTTTCAAAATTATAGTGTCCATGCATTATTTTATTTATTTATTTATTTGTTTATTTATGAGACTTACATACCGCTTTAAGTGCAAGCACTCTCTAAGCGGTGTACACCAGTAAGCAATGTATATATATATATTTACATTGCCCCCAACAATCTGGGTCCTCATTTCACCTACCCCGGAAGGATGGAAGGCTGAGTCAACCTTGAGCCGGTGAGATTTGAACCGCTGACCTGCTGAACACAGTCAGCTAAAGTGGCCTGCAGTATTGCACTCTAACTGCTGCACCATCTCGGCTCCTTATTGAGCTTCAATGGACTCCAGAAGATGGCAGAGGACAGGAAGGCCTGGAGGAACGTTGCCCACGGGGTCGCGATGGGTCGGACACGACTTTGCAACTAACAACAACAACATGCATAATTTGTTGCCGTTATTTCAAACTTTCGTAAGGGGCGTGAAAATATATCAGAAGCGTTCTAGGGGTGCAGGGTATAGAAAAGGTTGGAAGCTCAATAATGCTGATGTAAGTGTGTGTGTGTGTGTGTGTATAATGTATGTGTGGGTGTTAAATTTATTGGCCACTCATCTTACCATAGAGGAACTCTGGATGGGCTTACAATTACATCTTAGTTAAAACAAAAAATGTTAAAATGAAACCTTACAGCCAAAGACACATGGGGAGGGGGGGCCAGTCTGCAAAAAACAACTGAGCTCAGAGAGCACCAAAGACCTCACAATCCTCCTCCTCCTCCTCCTCAACTCCTTTCTAGCACTGATGATGTTACCTAGTTGGGTAATGAAACATCTGCAAAAAAACAGCTGAGCTCAGAGAACACAAAGGACCCCCACACTCTTCCTCCTCCTCCTCCTCCTCCTCCTCCTCCTCCTCCTCCTCCTCCTCCTCCTCCTCCTCAACAATTCCTTTCTAGCACTGATGATGTTACCTAGTTGGGTAACGAAACGTCTGCAAAAAAATCAGCCGAGCTCGGAGAGCACCCAGGAACCTCACCGTTGAATCCCGAGCTACAAATATTCTCTTCCGTTGCTACATTAAAATTGGTTTGTTGGGTCAAGAGTGGTTTTGAATGTCACCTGATTGGGCTGAATTGCTTTACGGGATAAACAAAACCCTTTTTTTTTTTTAAAAAAAAAATTAAACTCAGTTCTGTCAAAATACCCTAAAATTTACCCTCTTCGTGCTACCATAAAAACCGAAGGGAGCTGGATTATTTCTGTTGCCGCTGTTAAACGCAACACTCTCTAACTAGTTTGAAAATATGTATTTTTGTTGTTGTTGTTGTTGTTTCAATGACTAGATTGAGTACGACAAGAAGAAAAAAGAGGACGGCAAGCGGGCCCGAGCTGAAAAGCAGCAAGTGCTGGACATGCTCTTCTCTGCTTTTGAGAAACACCAGTATTACAATATTAAAGACTTGGTGGATATAACTAAACAGCCCGTGGTAAGTCAACCCTAAAAATAAAATATGAGCTGAAACCACAAATAGCTTTATTGGGTACAATCCCAGAAAACATAAATGAAAAGTATCGCGGTTTATGCTGACAGTTGCAAGGACAAATTATGTACAGTGTTGGAAAAGAGGAATCCTAGAATGGCACAGAACCCTTGAGCTGGGGGGGACCTCAGAGGTCTCCTAGTCCACCCCTGTGCCCAAGGCAGAAGACTTTATTCCACCCCGGGTCCAGTCTCTTCTGGAAAGCCTTTAGTGATGGAGCATTCACTGCTTCTGGAGGCAAGGAGTTCCACTGGTTAATTGTTCTAACTGTCAGGTTGTTCCAGGTTGCTTCTCTCCTTGATGAGTTTCCATCTGTTGCTTCTTGTCCTGCCTTCAGGGGCTTTGGAGAATAGCTTGACTCCCTCTTCTTTGAGGCAGCCCCTGAGATACTGGAACGCTGCTGTCATGTCACCCCCTCGTCCTTCTCGCGCCCACACCCCCAATTTGGAAGCATCCATAGATGATAGTTTCCCATGTAATATTGTTGTCATGCTAAATTTCGCCACCAGTTGCACAAAGAGATCTCTGCAGTGAGTTATTCTGCAATTACCTTCCGTGAAGTAGGCTTAATCCCACTGCGTATTTTGCATCAGTCCCCTTGACGCTCCCGTCTTGAAGGGTCTGGAGTTGTGGCTGTCTAGGAATCCGTGGCCATAAATTGAAATATTTCTCCTGCAGCTGTGAGTCAGTTGCTCTAGAACAGAGGAACCCAACCTTTTGGGCACCAGAGACCGGTTGTGTGAAGGGAGGTTTTTCCGCGGACCGGAGGGTGCGTGGTTTTGTGTACTGCCTGCATCTCGCGGGTGTTGCTTTGCGTGTTTGTGCGGTACGGTTGCTGGCATGTTGCGGACCGGTACCGGTGCACAGACCGGGAGTTGGGGACTCCTGTTATAGATGGCTCTAGCCCAGAGGCTCCCAACCTTTTGGGAACCAGGGACCGGTTCCACGAAGAGAGGTTTTTCCACAGACCGGAGGGTGCGTGATTTTGTGTGCTGCCTCATCTCGCGGGTGTTGCTTTGTGTGTTTGTGTGGACCGGTTGCTGGCATGCCGTGGCCCGGTACCGGTCCACGGACCTCTGGACTAGATGATCACTTAGGACAGAGGTCCCCAACTTTTGGGACACCAGGGACCGGTTCCGTGAAGAGAAGTTTTTCCGAGGACCGGAGGATGCATGGTTTCGTGTGCTGCCTGCATCTCATGGATGGGGCTTTGCTTGTTTGTGCGGACCGGTTGCTGGCATTCCGCGGTCCAGTACCAGTCCATGGACTGGGGGTTGGGGACCCCTGTTATAGATGACTCTAGTCCAGAGGACCCCAATCTTTTGGACACCAGGGACCGGTTCCGTGGAAAGAGGTTTTTCCGCAGACCGGAGGGTGCGTGGTTTTGTGTGCTGCCTGCATCTCATGGATGGGGCTTTGCTTGTTTGTGCGGACCGGTTGCTGGCGTTCGCAGCCCAGTACCGGTTCATGGCTTGGGGGTTGGGGACCCCCGCTTTAGAGAAAGCAAATTGTAGATACTTGTTTTATTTCTCCATGCCGAAGTGCTGCCGTTCCAACTCCTTCGCCTCCTACAAACTAAGAAGCTGACTAATTGTTTTGTTTCTCCGTGACAGATATTGATTTTGCTCCTCTCGGTAGAAAGGCAAGAAAATAGGAGAATATCGACGCAGCAGCCGGGAGCCGATGTTGGAGGGATTTGACGGGGCGTCTAAGGGATGGAGAAAACGGGAACGTTAATTTCAAAGGATAAACAGAGACGAAAACTAATCAAAGTCCGCCCAGTTTCCTCCTGTCTCTCTTTCCGACTAAGCTGCGGAAGGACGCCAGCCGTCGCTAGCGCTGGGCGGGGCTCCGCAGGCAGAATTTTATGCGTTGCGTAGTGGGGGTCATCCCCTGACCTACGGCCACAGTCGGGCCCAGAATTTACGTTGCTAAGTAAAAAGAATTTGTTTACCTGGGTTTTGCCCCATTTTACGACCTTTTGGGCCAGTGTTGTTAAGGTGAATCGCTGCAGTTGGTGAATTAGTAACCCCGTTGTTAAGCGAATCCAGTTTCCCCCGTGGACTCGGCTTGGCAGAAGGTCGCAAAAAGGGGATCACGTCTCCGTTTTTCTCTCTCTCTCTCTCTCTCTCTCTCTCTCTCTCTCTCTCTCTCACACACACACACACACACACACACACACACACACACACAGGACACTGTGACCATCACAAATGTGAATCGGTTGTCAAGCGCCCGAAGGTAAATCACGTGACCCTGGAGGTGCTGTAACTTTGAACGGTCACTAAATGAGGACTACTTGCACATAGTACCCACCGGACGTCTTCAGAGGTTCTTAGGCTCCACCCATCATCCAGGAGTTTACTTTAAGGTGTGGCTGTGTTGTCGAAAACGCTTGATGCTTCTTTCTGTTGGGTTGTGTAAGACAAGACAAGCTGTGAGACCCTCTTGAGACGTGACAGTGTTATCTGCGCGACCACCAACCCCCTGGATATAAGTAGCTCCTGCCTGCTAACACTGTCCAAAATACACACACACACACAAACACAGACATGTTGTTTGGCTTCTGGGGTCGAGAATATTACTGTTCTGCTCTTTGGCAGGCACCATCACTTGTAATATCTGTAGTAACTGACGAAGGGTCCTAAGAACGTGGGACACAGGGTGGTTGAAGGCAAGAACGATGCCGCTGAAGTTGTGTGGCTGGTGTAACCTTGGATTGTTTGGCCGGGCCAGGAAGGAGGGTGTGTTACTTGTTGCACTTGAGGACGTTCTCAGACTTGTGGTGTTCCTGCGTGAGCTGTGCGGTCTGGAATTGCCATCCTGGATCTCTGTGCTTTTGATAGGAACCCATGTGAGAGCATCCCTTTCTCTTTCCACGTTCTTCTGCCTTCATCATGCGTGGTCTTTGAGATCATGGATGGCTCCTCCTCCTCCTCCTCTCTCTCTCTCTTCCCCCTTTCCTCCTCCTCCTCCTCCTCCTCCTCCCCCCATCCTCCTGATGTTCCCTAGTTGGGTCATGAAACATCTGCAAGGAAACCACCAGACTCATAGCACACTGAGGACCCCACATTCTTCTTCTCCTCCTCCTCCTCCTCCTTTTCCCACGAGCGCAGGCGATGCTGATGTAAGTGTGTGTGTGTGTGTGTATAATGTATGTGTGGGTGTTAAATTTATTGGCCGCTCATCTTACCATAGAGGAACTCTGGGTGGGCTTACAATTACATCTTAGTTAAAACAAAAAATGTTAAAATGAAACCTTACAGCCAAAGACACATGGGGAGGGGGGGGGCAGTCTGCAAAAAACAACTGAGCTCGGAGAGCACCAAAGACCTCACATTCCTCCTCCTCCTCCTCCTCCTCCTCCTCCTCTCCTTTCTAGCACTGATGATGTTACCTAGTTGGGTAATGAAACGTCTGCAAAAAAACAGCCGAGCTCGGAGAGCACCCAGGACCCCACAGTTCTCCTCCTCTTCCTCCTCCTCCTCCTCCTCCTCCTCCTCCTCCTCCTCCTCTTCCTCCTCCTTTTCCCACGAGCGCAGGCGATGCTCTCTTTTTTCTAAATCAACAGAGTGTCGATCCTTTAGTTCCAACGGGACATACATCCAAACAAGTGATAAATACAGGTCTACTTAATTAAGCCTCCGTTTTACTTAAAGCACCCAGTTGCAGCTCCAAGGTATTTAAATTGGAACGTTCCTGCTCTGGAAAGCACATTTTCTTCTAACTGTAATGTTTTTCTGCTTGGCGAGACCAGGCAAGTGAAATGTCCTTTAATTAATCAGTTCCTCTTAATTATTGGTTTCATCACATTGTTTCTGTCTTTCCTTTTCTTCCATAATGGCAAAAGCCTGTTTGACTGCAGAAGAAAACCCAAGTAGAGGAAGACAAGTCATTACAGAGGGGGGAGGGGGGGAGAGAGAAAGTGAAAGAGGGACAGAGGGAGAGGGAGGGGGAAGAGAGGGAGGAGGAGAGAAAGAAAGAGGGAGGGAGGGAGATTAAACATTCCAAGTTGGAAAAGGGCAAGGATGCCTGGACAGTCCAATCTTTCCTTTGAGAAGATCCTCAGTCACCCAGGTCATAGTTATCCCAAAAGGAATAGGAAGAGGGAGAGAAAGAGATAGAGAAAGCAAAAAAAAAAGAGGGACGGAGGGAGAGGGAGGGGGAAAGAGAGAGGGAAGGAGAGAGGAAGAGAGAGAAAGAAAGGGGAGGGAGGGAGGGAGAGGGAAAGTGGGGGAGAAAGGGAGAGGGAGGGAGAGGAAGAGGGAAAGAGAAAGAGAAAGAAAGGGACAGGGAGAGGGAGGGGGAAAGAGAGGGAAGGAGGGAGGAAAAAGGAGGGAAAGAGAGAAAAAAAGAGGGAGGGAGGGAGATTAAACATTCCAAGTTGGAAAAGGGCAAGGATGCCTGGACAGTCCAGTCTCTCCTTTGAGAAGATCCTCAGTCATCCAGGTCATAGTTATCCCAAAAGTACTTTTTCCAGGAGGCAACTGGACTTCCTTGTTTTTCTTTGAAGACGTTTCGCTCCTCATCCAAGAAGCTTCTTCAGCTCTGACTGGATGGTGGGGGATGGAAGGGTTTAATTTCCTTGCAGACAGCCGGTCCTTTGCCTTCTTTTAGAGAATCGTTGAGGCCACTTGGGGGTTTAGCTGTGTCCTCATGGGACTTTCTTATTATTCTTGAAGACGTTTCCTTTCTCATCCCAGAAGCTTCCTCAGCTCTGACTGGATGGTGGGGAGTGGAAGGATTTATACTCCTTGCAGACGGCTGGTCCTTTGCCTTCTTTCAGAGAGTCGTTGAGCCCACTTGGAGGTTTATCCATGTCCTCAGAATCACCTGAGTGGTGCAAGTGTCTGTGGAGCCTTCCTGGAACTGCTGAAAGGACCATGTTGTAGAAGGTCCCCAGAAGGCTCCACACCCATTTGCACCACTCAGGTGACCCCGAGGACACAGGTAATCCTCCAAGTGGCCTCAACGACGCTCTTAAAAAAATGCAAATGACCAGCTGTCTGCAAGGAGTATAAATCCTTCCCTTCCCCACCATCCGGTCAGAGCTGAAGAAGCTTCTGGGATGAGAAGGGAAACGTCTCCAAAGCATAATAAGGAAGTCCAGTTGCTTTGTGAAAAAGCACGTTTGGGTTTTCTTCTGCTTGTTGATCACCAAATTTATTTATTTTTTTGGATTCCTATGATAAGTTACTGCCCCCTTGTGGGGAGTTGACGCTCTACTACTATATGATTAATATTGGGAGAATTGGCATCCGCAGACACACAGAATCCACCCATCCTAAGCGTTGGCTGCTTTGAATCTACAGCTATTTTGGAAATGTGTAGAGCAGGGGTCTTCCAACTTGGCCCTTTGATGACTGGTGGACTTCAGCTCCCAGAATTCCTCAGCCAGGCACGCGTAGATATGGTAGATGTGGACCTTGTCTTCCAAATTAGGGGTGATTTGGGTGAGGTTTACATCCTGTTGATATTGATAATGAACTGGGATGCTGATAATGAAGGTCACCAGCTTTAATATGGATGTAGAATTTAGAATAACAGAGCTGGAAGGGAACCTTGGAGGTCTTCTAGTCCAACCCCCTGCTCAAGCAGGAGACCCTACAACAGTGGTGGTGAACCCATGGCATGGGTGCCAGAGGTGGCACTCAGAGTCCTCTCTGTGGGTACAGGCGCTGTTGCCCCAGTCCTAGGCCTTCAGCTGGGTTTTATAAAACCTTTTCACTTTAGGCCTCCGCCGCCGTGTGCAAAAAAAAAAAAAGGTTCAATCAATCAGTCAATTTCAACTTCTCGTGGGAAAAAAAAGATCTTGCAAACTTGGAATTGATTGATTGAACTTTTTAGTCCCACCCAGTCTGCCGTTATCACTGCAGCCACGCCCACCCAATGGGCCACACCCACCTAATGGGCCACGCCCACCTAATGGGCCACGCCCACCTGGCACTCAATGATGCATAAGTGGGTTTTGGGTTGCAGTTTGGGCACTCGGTCTCTAAGAGGTTCGCCATCACTGCCCTACACCATTTCAGGCAAATGGCTGTCCAGTCTCTTCTTAAAAACTTAAAAAACTTAAAAACTTCCAGTGTTGGAGCAGCCACAACTTCTGGAGGCAGGTTGTTCCGCTGGTTAATTGTTCTCACTGTTTCTCCTTAATTCCAGGTTGTTTCCCTCCTTATTTATTTATTTATTTGACTTATATACCGCTTTAAGTGCAAGCACTCTCTTAAGCGGTGTACACCAGTAAACAATGTATATATATATATTTACATTGCCCCCAACAATCTGGGTCCTCATTTTACCTACCCCGGAAGGATGGAAGGCTGAGTCAACCTTGAGCCGGTGAGATTTGAACCGCTGACCTGCTGAACACAGTCAACTCCTTGATTAGTTTCCATCCGTTGCTTCTTTTCCTGCCCTCGGGCACTTTGAAAACCACCTTGCTCAACTTTCCTCCCCTCACCCCCATTTAATTCTGAGGAAGTAGAAAAACGAATTAACCTCCACCGTCAGCTTGGTGTAAATGTATTCTTTGAAGGGAGGTTGTCCTCGGTCTGGGATAGGTTGGCTTCAACATAATGACATCCTATATTCATACCACATTCAGTCAATCTCTCTGCTTTCTTTCAGATCTATTTAAAGGAGATTTTGAGAGAAATAGGCATCTATAATTTTAAGGGGCCACACAAAAGCACTTGGGAACTGAAGCCGGAATACAGGCATTATCAGAATGAAGATAAAAGCGATTAGCAACCTGGAAGCCATCAACTTTGAAAGCAGAAGAAAACTTCCATCATTCAAAGAGTAAGCTTTTGTAATCAGCCCTGTCTCCATTGCTTAAAAGATTTTTCTGGAATGCTATCTAACTTTTTAGTGGTATGTTTATTGCATACAAATTATTTATAGAATAAACTTGGGTTTTTAATGTATGGCCTTTTCTTGCAATTTCCTTGCATTTTATAAAAATATAACCATGTTAACAAATCGAGTAAGAAGTTTTATTTAATGCTGGGCTGGTATTAGGATCAGCCTCTTGAGTCAGCCCATTATATTGAACAACAGAGAAGTCTTAAAATAACTTTAAAGACAGATACATTTATTCTAAAAATTATTTACCTTCAGGGATCCAGATTGTACTAGGCTTTTGGTTCCAAAGGACACAGCCGCATTTTTGAAAACTGTTTCCCAAGAACATGTCCTGGGATGGCGAATAGCCTTTACATGCTTGTCAGAATAATTAGAAGTTGGACATATTTTCAATTGGCCATAAATGGATTTTAGAATGAGTCAGGTAGAAGAAACTTTATATTTAGGCACATAGCTGATAGTGAAAAGAAGGAAAAAAATAACCGAATTAAAAGCAAACCATTCTGGACATAATCTAACGTTCTGTTTCCATTGAGAACGCAAATCAGCTGGCGTTTCTTTTGCGGCCTTCAAAATTAATTCTGGAAGGTTGGTGAAACTTAGAACATAATACATAGAATAACGGAGTAGGAAGGGACCTCAGAGGTCTTTTAGTCCAACCCCCCCCCCCGCTCAAGCAGGAAATCCTAGACCAGGGGTGTCAAACTCGCAATGTCACGTGATGTGTCATGACGTATCGTGACTTTTTTTCCCCACTACCGGCAATGGGGTGGGCGCGGTTTTGGCATGATGTGTCCGGCCCGTGGGCCGGCAGTTTGACACCCCATTTCAGACAACTTCAATAGTGCTGGCAGAAAAACCTCATAGACACAGTCCTCAAAGGACTCGGGAATCCAATTTGACGTTTTCCAGAACCCCCAAAATGTGAATGAAATGGTGGAACATGAACTAGAACAACTGCTCCCTCTGATAGTAACATTACAATGCATTTTCTCTGATTCTAAAAACTTACTGTTGAGTAATTTTGTTGATCTATACCATTTCAGACAAATGGTTGTCCAATCTCTTCTTCAAAGTCTTCAGTGATGGAGCATCCACAGCTTCTGGAGGAAAGCGGTTCCACCGGTTGATTGCTGTCCACGTTAGCAAAATTCTACTCAGTTCTAGGTTGCTTCTCTCCTTCTTTAACTTCAAAAGCAGGTGTGATGTACAAAGGGATAGTGTTATGTCTTAGACATACTATATGGTTGGACATCTTCCATCGGGGTTATCAGCACAGATGTGTTGTGGCCGCTCCAATTCTGGCTTTGCACCAGAATCTTGGGATGAACCAAGATGTAGAATCTGGCTAAACTTGGCAGAACATAGATGTTCTAGAGCAGTGTTTCCCAAACTTGACAATTTTAAGGCATGTGGACTTCAACTCCCAGAATTCCCCAGCCAGCGTTGCTGGCTGTGGAATTCTGGGAGTTGAAGTCCTCATGCCTTAAAATTGTCAAGTTTGGGAAACACTGTTCTAGAGTAAACTAGTCAGAATTTAGCCTTGAGCATTGATTGGCCAAAGGTTCACTTGGAAAGAACCTCTGTTTATCTATGCTAGAACATCCACGCTGGGTTACAGAAGTGGAATAAGTAAAAAGAAGAAGTTCACATTCCCACAAAGTTGTAATCACCATTTTGGGGTTACAAAAAACTTGAATCAGATAAGAAAAAGACCCAACGGAATGTTAGATATTCTATCATTTTGAAATTGGTTATCCCAAAGGGGCTTTTTTCACAAGGCAACTGGACTGGACTGGACTGGACTAGAATAATAATGGAATGGAATAGAATGGAATGGAATGGAATGGAATGGAATAGAAGAATAGAATAGAATAGAATAGAATAGAATAGAATAGAATAGAATAGAATAGAATAGAATAGAATGGGACCTTGGAGGTCTTCTAGTCCAGCCCCCTGCTCAAGCAGGAGAACCTACACCATCTTAGTCAGATGATTGTCCAGTCTCTTTATAAAAACTTCCAGCGATGGAGCACTCACAATTTCTGGGGGTAAGCTGTTCCACTGGTTGATTGTCCTCACTGTCAGGAAGTTTTTCCTTAATTCCAGGTTGTTTCTCTCCTTGATCAGCTTCCAAGCATTGTTTCTTGTCCTTCCCTTTGGTGCTGTGGTGAACAACCTGGCCCCCTCTTCCTTGTGGCAGCCCCTCAGATACTGGAATATTGCTATCATGTCTCCCCTATTTCTTCTTTTCTTTAGATTAGCCAAGCCCAAGTCCTGCAGCCATTCTTCATATGTTTTAGTCTCCAGGCCTTGGATCATCTTAGTTGCTCTTCTCTGAATTTTTCCAGTCTCTCAACATCTTTTTTTGTGATATGGTGACCAAAATTGGCTGCAGTATTCAAGGTGTGGTCTTACTAAGGCTTTATAAAGCGGTACTAATACCTCGTGTGATCTTGATTCTATGCCTTTGTTTATACAACCCAGGATTATATTAGCTTTTCTGGTTGCTGCTGCACACAGCTGGCTCATGGTCAAGTGATCGTTCACTAGGACTCCAAGATCCCTCTCACAGTTGTTGTTTTTGAGCCAGGTCTCGCCCAATCTGTATTTGTTCCTTTGGTTTTCCCGGCCTAAATGTAAAACTTTGCTTTTCTCCACGTTGAAACGCATTTTGTTGGATAGGGCCCATTGTTCAAGTTTGTCCAGATCTTTTTGGATCCTGTGTTTGTCTTCTGGGGGGTTGGCTACTCCTGCCAATTTGGTGTCATCTGCGAATTTGTTGAGTTCCCCTTCAATTCCTTCATCTAAGTCATTGATGAAGATATTGAAGAGTCCTGGGCCTAAGACGGATCCTTGTGGTACCCCACTGCTTACTTCTCTCCATGTGGATGTAGTGCCACTGAGGACTACTCACTGAGTACAGTTTGTCAACCAGCTACAGATCCACTTGCTGGTGATGTTGTCTGTTCCACCTTTTCTCTAGCTTACCGGGGAGTAGGTTGTGGTCTACTTTATCAAATGCCTTACTGAAATCTAAATATACGACGTCCACTGCATTTTGTTGATCTACTAGTTTAGTTACTTTGTCGAAGAATGAGATGAGATTGGTTTGGCATGATCTGTTTTTAACCAACCTGTGCTGGCTGCTAGTTATGACTTGGTTTGCTTCTGGTTGTTCGCAGATCTGTTTTTTGGTTATTTTTTTCTAGGATCTTCCCAGGTATTGATGTTAAACTGATTGGTCTGTAGTTTCCTGGGTCCTTTTTTCCTCCCTTTTCTTGAAGATGGGGACCACATCAGCCCTCTTCCAATCATGGATACTTCCCCCGGTGCTCCGGGATTTATGGAGGATGTGGTGCAACGGTTCTGAGATAACCTCTGCCAGCTCCTTCAGATATAATCTGTCGGGTCCCGGTGATTTGTTTTCATTTATTTATTTATGAGACTTATATACCGCTTTAAGTGCAAGCACTCTCTCAGCGGTGTACACCAGTAAGCAATGTGTATATATATATATATATATATATATATATATATATATATATATATATATATATATATATATATATATATATATTTACATTGCCCCCAACAATCTGGGTCCTCATTTGACCTACCCCAGAAGGATGGAAGGCTGAGTCAACCTTGAGTCGGTGAGATTTGAACCGCTGACCTGCTGAACACAGTCAGCTAAAGTGGCCTGCAGTACTGCATTCTAACTGCTGCGCCACCTCGGCTCTTCATCAAGATTGGACAGGTGTTCTCTTACCATTTTCTTCCTTAGCATGTCTTTTGCAGTGTGTTGGGCTACGGTTTCTTTTTGTGTGAAGACTGACGCGAAGTATGAGTTAAGCAGCTCTGCTTTCTCCCTGTGGCCTATAATTTCCTTACTACCTTCTGTCTTTAGTGGGCCTACCCCTCGTTTGTTTCTCTTTGTTTCGCTTCTCATCCAAGAAGCTTCTTCAGCTCTGACTGGATGGTGGGAGAAGGACAGGATTCAGGGAGAGCTGTCCAGTCAGAGCTGAAGAAGTTCCCTTTGTTGGATGAGGAGCGAAATGTCTTCAAAGAAAAACAAGAAAGTCCAGTTGCCTCCTGAAAAAAAAACAACAACAAAAAAACACATTTAGGAAAACCATGACCTGGATGATGAAGAAGCTCCACAACACATTTGGCTGTAGTATTATTATTTATCCTTTTTATTACCTTCTTTACTTCTCCCTTTTGTTGGTCTTCTTCTTCTTCTCTCTGTTGTTTTGCAAGTAAGCGGAAGCAAGCTGCTGTAACCGGAGACAAATTCATGGTGTGTCTAATCCAGGGGTAGGCAACCTCGGCTCTTTTATGATTCATGGACTTCAACTCCCAGCATAGCTGACTCAGGAATTCTGGGAGTTGAAGTCCATGAATCATAAAAGAGCCGAGGTTGCCTACCCCTGGTCTAATCGCCCTTGGACAAATAAAAGATTCAATTCAATCCAGTCCACCCTTGCCTATGTCCTTCTCAACTAAGCTGGCAGAATCTAGCCAGAAGGACGGAATTCCCAGATGTTTGGATCCCAAGAGTGGGCGGGCTTCAAGAACCATCTACCCCCCAAAGTCCTTGCTTTTGCTTTGCTTTGCTGGCAGCTCATCTTGCTTTGTGGATTTACAAGCCTGCTGTCTTTCATGACTTGGTTCCTTCTTATCTATCTCTCTTATCTAAAAGGGATTTTCTAGACTCAATTCCTGGCTTTCATCCTTCTTGCTTACGTGCCTGCTTCATCTTTGGGAAGGGCGGCTTCAGCCTGGCCTCAGAAGGGGCTATCACCATTGAGTTGGTGCTTCCCCATTTATGAGCGACCTTGGCTTCCATTGTGAGAACTGAAGACACAACGAATGAGCGGTGGAACTCATAGCAAAATATTCAGCCAAAATGAATGGCTAATAGAATAGATCAAATCCTGCTTGAGCAGGGGGCTGGACTAGAAGACCTCCAAGGTCCCTTCCAGATTGTATTCAACTTCTATTCTATTCTCCATTCCACATTCTATTCTATTCTTTCTATTCCTTTATTCTATTCTATTCTGTATTCTATTCTCCATTCCATGTTCTATTCTATTCTATTCCTTTTCTCTATTCCTATTCTATTCTATTCCAATCCATTCCATGCCATTCCATTCTATGCCATTCCATTCCTTATTCTATTCTATTCTATTCTATTCTGTTCTGTTCTATTCTATTCCTTTTCTCTATTCTATTCTATTTTCTATTCATTCTCTTATTCTAGTCTAATTCTATTCTATTGGCAGTAGGTTGTAGTAACTATCTTCTATTGGTGGTAGGGTTGTAGCAACACTATCTTTTCTATTGGTGGTAGGTGGTAGTAACTCTATCCTCTGTTGGTGGTAGGGTTGTAGTAAGGCTATTGTCACAGCATGTAAAATATTGTTCCATGGTACTTATCCCACCAGCAGGAATAAGGTGGGCTAAGGACTCCCACTTCTAATGAGGTAACTTTTTGGAGTGATTTCTGACTAAAGCACAGGATACCCTCTTGCATCTGATTTGAAGGCATTATTTTCCGTTCCGGCGACTGAAGGAAATGGAAAAGGTGCTTACGAACACGTTGCTTTTCCCCCCCAGGTCTGTTCTCAACTCTGCCTTAATGATGGCTAATTCAAACCTGCCTAGGATTCCCCAGTTGGCTTTCTAACACCTATCTGGGCTGGCCACTAGGCCTCCAAGGCCTTTTTGATTGTGTAAACCTTTTCAAATTGTTGTAAACCATCTCAATATTTTTGTATGGAAAGGGGCGTTTGTGTATAAAAAAGAGACCTTCTCCCAAGAGTAATTAAACCTAATGTGGGTAAATTTATCTGGAATATTGTGTGGGATTGGATAGCAATTTTCAGGAAACGGGATCGCAAGCTGCATTAGTGGAACTCTGGAGACACTTGGGGGGAAAAGCAATTTTCCTTGCAATGGAAGAATTTCAGACGTGTTTGTGACTCTAATACTTGATGCCCTATATCAGGGGTAGGCAACTGTGGCTCTTTTATGACTGGTGGACTTCAACTCCCAGAATTCCTGAGCCAGCCATGGTGAGGGGAAAGGGAGAGGTTTCCAAGCTGAGCCAGGCTGGCTCAGGAATTCTGGGAGTTGAAGTCCACAAATCATGAAGGGGCCATAGTTCCCCCATGCTGGCTCAGGAATTCTGGGAGTTGAAGTCCATGAGTCATGAGGGGCCATAGTTCCCCCATGCTGGCTCAGGAATTCTGGGAGTTGAAGTCCACGAGTCATGAAGGGGCCATAGTTCCCCCATGCTGGCTCAGGAATTCTGGGAGTTGAAGTCCACCAGTCATAAAAGAGCCAAGGTGGCCTACCCCTGCCCTATACTCTATCAAAGCCTATTAAGCACAGCAATTATCTATATACTGCAGAAACGTCTTTGAATCGTGCCCCCAGACATGCAGAAATGGTATATACATTTCCATAAAAGCGTTTTATAGAATGTGGCAGTCCGAATTCCCTTAAAATTGCCAGCGCTTCAACTTTTCATCCAAAGCAAGGGTGCAAAAGACATTACAGGTGGAACACAGAAAGGATTGAAATGTTACAATTTATAGAGAGATCGCCAAGGGGGTCATTAAAATAAAACTAAGTCTATTGGAAGCGCTCAGAATAAATAAGGGAACACTTCAAATCGGCTCCACGAATTTTTTTTTAACAACCAACGATTTAAAAATGAAGTTTTGGCTTTAAGGTGGACTCAACGGCAAACGTTAACATTTCTCTGGCTCAAAAGATTACATGTCTTGTGAAAGTTTTGCATTTGGATCTGCCAGCAAGACCCATGTTTTACACTAAAGTAACCTGAATACTCTTAGGCTAGTTCCTCTGTAGAAACAAACCTTTTTTAAAAAACAAAAATCTTAATGCTTTGCTGCCTCAGGCCTAGGTACTTAGGAACTTCATAGACATAAAAGTATTTTTTTTCACCCGGCTGTTTAAGCGTGGTCTTCTTGAGAACTTTCTTACCAAGAGAATTAAACATGCCCAGTTTTATATACTGAATAAACAGCCCAGTTGCACTCACACAATCTGGTGAACGACAGGATGTGGGGTCTTGATGCCCAGGAAATAGGAAAAGACTATAGCTTTGCCCGTCAATATGTGACTAATACTTCAGAATTCTGGGGTTTTTTTTTTTTCCTTTTAACATTTTGAACATAAGGCTCAAAATAGGAAGTCTGCCAGGGCAGTGAATAGATCTTACTTCTTCTATTATCCCAGCATAGTCCTTAATCAGACTCTTAAAACTGAAAACGCTTACCCCGTGCATACAAAAGAGCTTTTTTTCTCAGTAATTAAGCTCCCTATTAGCCAAACACCCAGGGTTTGTAGAATACAGAGCGGAAAGGAAATAGTGAGACTTTAAAAAACACTACCCTCAACATTTAAGCTAGGAAGTTAAAATGTTTAAAGGATCGACCCAAAGTCCTGCAAATGAGCGATTTCAAGGGCAACGAAACCGCATAGCCAAGCCAAAAAAAAAAAAATGCACACGCAAATCACAGAAGCATTTAAGCGGTTCCCAATAATACACTTTTGATAACACTGTTTGGCTGCTTTCATGTGACCCTTTTTCAAAGAGGCTGTGAAAGGCCCAAGAAAAGCAAAGCTACAGATAAAAGCTATCCTGCACTCACTTCTATTTAAAGGACATTTCTTCTAGTTTCCCTCTACTGCAGTGTTTCTCAACCTTGACCATTTTAAGGCATGTGGACTTCAACTCCCAGAATTCCACAGCCAGCAATGCTGGCTGTGGAATTCTGGGAGTCGAAGTCCACATGCCTTAAATATTGTCAAGGTTGAGAAACACTGCTCTACTGCAAGTGACAGGAAAACGTCTAGTTGTGCTATACACATATTTGCTCTTCATAATGCAAAACACCGGTGTTCCTAATGACCAATTTATCTTCTAATATACCCATATGACAGGCAATTGCTTTAAGCATCATTTAAAAACTCCGGGGTACCATTGCCGAACAGAAAAGCTTCCAGGTGTCGGGACTCTAAAGAACTTTGCTTTGTGGAGGGAGGTCTGTCTATTTAGAATCACCTGCACAACATAATTGAAACACAAAGCGAAAATACTAGAACCACACCAAATATCCAGAGAGCACTCGGTTTGTCTATCTTGTCAATTACAGCTAGCAGTTCCCATTAAAACCAATGCTGAAAACAAACTTAATAGTTTGACTTGCATATTTAATAGATTTAAATAGGAGTGCACCTATCTATCCATCTCTTACCTCTACATGTCTGCCTATCTATCCATTTGTCTCTATCTCTACACCTGTCATCTATATCCTTCTCTAATCTGTCTCTGTATCTACCTATCCATCTATCTCTACATCTATCAGTCTGTACGTCTCTCTAGATCTGTCTCTACATCTATATCTATCCATCTATCCCTCTCTAATCTCTACATCTATATCCATCATCTATCCATCTCTACATCTCTATCTACCCATCTATCCATCTCTACATCTCTATCTACCCATCTATCCCTCTCTAATCTCTACATCTATATCATCTATCCATCTCTACATCTCTATCTACCCATCTATCCATCTCTATCTACCCATCTATCCCTCTCTAATCTCTACATCTATATCATCTATCCATCTCTACATCTATCCATGTCTCTACACCATCTCTCTATATCCCTCTCTACCATCTCTCTACATCTATATCTATCCATCATCTATCCATCCCTAATCTCTATGTCTCTATCTCTACATCCGCCTATCGATCTATCATCTATCTACGCACCAGTCAATGGTTAAGCTTTATAGAAAAACAAGGCCATGATAAAAAGTAAAACTAACAATCCACTAAACCTGCTATTCCCGAAAATAAGGCACTTTCATTTACAAAATTAATAATTGTAATCCTGTCTGCTCAGACCTACCAACTCTTTATACACAGAATCCAGAGCCACTCGATCTGCGCTCGGTCATCCTAAACCTATGCGTATTTTTTACTACTAGTGCTGAGCTGAACAGCTCTTGCTAGCCAGGTTCAAAGATTGTCTATCCTTGTTTACACCCAAGAGAGGTTTGATGGGAAAAAAAAATTTTTTTTGAGCTTTTCTTTCTGCTTAAGAGAAACATGGGCAGAGGAAGTCCTCTGTGCAACTGAACTCTCAAAATTAGCATTCAAGACTTTTAGTCCGGTTAGGGCAGCACACCAGGTTCCTTTCCTATACATTATGCTGCAAAGCCGTTTTGTTGACCCTGGTTTCCTAGTTTGTCAGCTGAAGAATCTCTTGTTGCAGGAACCCCCTTTCCCTCCAAAGGGAGAGCACAGACCGGCCTCTCCACTTTGAAGAGGCATTGGTCTTATTTATTTATGAGACTTGTATACCGCTTTAAGTGCAAGCACTCTCTAAGCGGTGTACACCAGTAAGCAATGTATATATATATATATATTTACATTGCCCCCAACAATCTGGGTCATTTTACCTACCCCGGAAGGATGGAAGGCTGAGTCAACCTTGAGCCGGTGAGATTTGAACCGCTAACCTGAACACAGTCAGCTAAAGTGGCCTGCAGTATTGCACTCTAACTGCTGCGCCACCTCGGCTCTTCTCCCCTGCCCACTTTCTGTTATCTACAATTGCCCAGAACGTGAAGTAATGTGATACGCATCCCTGCCCTCCCACCTCCCCAATTACAAGCAACTACTTGGGGAGGAAAAATAATCAGGATTCCAGCCCTTCAAACTTTGCACAATTCAAACTGGAAGTACACCATGGTCACAGCGTAAAGCCATTCCCTTTGATCCGTGTAGTTTACTACCCAACTGCACCGAGGGGCTTCATGCTTAGGAATTGATACACCACACAGCAAATTAGTAACCTGTGATGAAATTGGTATTATACTTAATGTATTTAAATTACAGTTATTTCGTTATTACAACACGTCAGCGACGCCTCGAGAAATGCGTAGGTTCCTTGCCCAATATTCTCGTTCCCGCTGCCAGGAATTCTCTTCCCACTTTCTGCTCAAATCAGCATTTGCCATGATGTGTGTTTGTTGAAAAAAAAAATTACGACATCTCTCCTCCTTTACGGGCGAAATATTCAGATTGGCGTGTGGAGCTACGCCACACCTTGTCCTCCCGAGTAGTTATTGCGATTTGCCGCGTGACGAGCTGCGAAGTCTGCTTTCATAAAGTCTTCCGTCTTCTTTTATTTATTAGAAGTTTTTTCCAAGTTGTCTAAACAACAGTTCGGTTGTGGCCAATTCGATCTTCCAGTTGTCAAAGTCCCAGTATGTGGAGACGCAACCGCTAAAGGCCACACTACCGCTAGGGAGATAGCAAGCCATCCAAACGCACAACAGCTACAAGAATCCCGCTCAACACATTAAACCAAGAGGCGTCACCTAATGCTGGGTTTAAATGAGTTTTTTTTTTATTTTAGACAGCCTACAAGACAGTTTTTTTTTCCTCCTTTTTTTTTTTTAAAAAAACCCAAAACAAAAAAAACCCCAAATGCCTCCACTTCCAATTAATTCGGGGGAAGGGGATCAAAATAAATCAAATTAAGCTCAAGATGAAATCAGGTCCAGGTTTGCAGACATTTGTTGAGTCATGATGGTGTTTTTTTTTTTTTTTGTTGGGATGATGAATAAAGAGCAGCAGCCAATTATGATGACAAATGATTCGGAATGATTGGTTTCTTGTTACTGTTAAGAAAGGAAGGAAAGTTAAGCCAGGTTTCCCTTTGGACACAACACCAATCAGCCATTTCCGTTGCTTACACATGTTCTCCCTTATTCAATCTGAGCTGCTACGGGGACCGGGCAGACAGAAAGCGCAGAGAAAAGTCGCTCTTGCATCAGGATGCAAGCCAGCGAGGAAATCAAAAATCCTCCCGGCCTATCAGTTGATGCTTGGGGTTCAGGAAGATGTCGCCCCCTTATTTCTCGGGGGGGGGGGGGGTTGAAAAGAGCAAAGGGGGGTGGAGAACTTCTCCACCAGACACTTTTTTTCGGGGGGACACACACAAAAGGCCAACTGCAATGGCCCCAACAGCAATATTCAGAACAAATTAATTCAGATTTTTTTTTTAAAAAAAAGAAATAACAGCTTCATCAGCCAGGCTTCGCATATATTTTTTTTAAAAATCACAGGTAGTCCTCAACTTACACCAGTTCATTAATTAACTGATTTTTTTTAGAAATAATGGAACTCATCAGCCAGGTTTTGCATACCGTATATGCCGGCGTACAAGGCGACCCGGCGTATAAGACGACCCCCGTCTTTGGCGCCAATTTCAGCGCTCGCAGAAGTCACCTTATACCCCGGCATTTACGGTATATTCTTTTTAAAAATCACAGGTAGTCCTCAACTTACACCGGTTCATTAATTAACTGATTTTTTTTTAAGAAATAACAGAACTCATCAGCCAGGTTTTGCATAGATTCTTTTTAAAAATTACAGGTAGTCCTCAACTTACACCGGTTCATTTAGTGACCGTCGGATCTTAGAACAGCACTGAAATAAAACGACCTAGGACTGTTGCTTGCACTTACAACTGTTGCGGCATCCCTGATCCAAATTCACAGGCTCGGCAACTGGCTCGCATTTATGGCGGTCGTGGCGTGTGTGTGTGTGAGAGACATGATCCCCTTTTGCGACCTTCCGACAAACAAAGTTGGGGGGAGCTTAACAAGCGTGTTAATTTTTAACAACCGCACGGTTTCACTTAAGTGCGGCCAGGGAGGCGTGAAACGGAGCAAAGTTCACTTAAATGTCTCGCTTAGCGACAGAAACTGTGATCGTTATGTTGAGGGCTAGCCGCATTGCTGAACTTCGCTCAAAGGTGGAAGAGCACAGCCCGATAGCCGTGATGGGTCGGGAGTTAGTGTGACGTTAATGTCAGATAAAGAGTTATTCTCTATCTTGTTTGTCCATTTCTTATACAGCTAGTCCTTAACTTGTAACGGTTCATTTAGTGACCGTTCAAAGTTACAACGGCACCGGAAAAAGGGACTTGGGGGCTGACCTCGCAGTCTTAAGATTGAAACTCAGAGGCTTGGCAGCTGGCTCGTACTTACGACGGTCGCAGCAGTGTGTCCCAGGGGTCGCGTGACCCCGATAAGCAAAGCCACTTAACAGCCGTGTGACTAGCTTAACAATGGCAGTGATTCACTTAACAACCGGGGCGGGAAAGGTGCTGAAAATGGGGCAAAGTTCGCTTAACAAATGCGACAGAAATTGTGGTCGTAAGCCGTGGACTCACTGGAAACACCAAGCTGGCTGCTGTTACAACTGCGCTACTCTTAACAGCCTGACTCAGTTAAGACCTCCGTGCCCGTGGGTTGTGGGGTCTCCCGTCTCTCTGCAAAGGCATTGTTATCCCCGGCGCCTTGTTAAATGTCAACACTTACACATTTTTCCATCTCTAATCCATCCTTAAAGAAAATCATATAGGGGGTCACGCCATCTTCGCGGAAGTCCAGTAGCCCCACCATGCCGTCTGGATTCATGTTCTCGCCTACAAAAAACTAGAGGAAGACATATCCCCGGTTAAAATAGGCAAGGAGGGCTCTTGCGCCGTCTGCTTCTAAACAAGGAGGTTTTTCCTTCCCCTGATACGGAAATAAATCTCTTAAGAACATTTGGAATAGAACAGAGCGGGAAGGGACCTTGGAGGTCTTCTAGTCCAGCCCCCTGCTCGAGCAGGAGAACCTACATCATCTCAAACAGGTGACTGTCTTGTCCAGGGGTAGGCCACCTTGGCTCTTATATGACTGGTGGACTTCAACTCCCAGAATTCCTGAGCCAGCATGGGAGGAACTTTGGCTCTTTTATGACTGGTGGACTTCAACTCCCAGAATTCCTGAGCCAGCCACGCTGAGGGGAAAAGGATAGGTTTCCAAGCTGAGCTAGGCTGGCTCAGGAATTCTGGGAGTTGAAGTCCACAAATCATGAAGGGGCCATAGTTCCCCCATGCTGGCTGAGGAATTCTGGGAGTTGAAGTCCACGAGTCATGAGGGGGCCATAGTTCCCCATGCTGGCTCGGGAATTCTGGGAGTTGAAGTCCACCAGTCATAAAAGAGCCAAAACTGGTCTAGCTCCTTCTTAAAAACCTCCAGGGATGGAGCGCCCACAACTTCTGGAGGCAGGTTGTTCCACTGGTTAATTGTCCTCACTGTCAGGAAGTTTCTCTTTAATTCCAGGTTTCTTCGCTCTTTGATGAGTTTCCAAGCATTGTTTCTCGTCCTTCCCTCTGGTGCTTTGGAGAATAATTTGAGCTCCTCTGCCTTGTGGCACCCTTCAAATATTGGAACACTGCATTTATCACTTATTTATGGCCGGGTGGGCGTGGCTGCAGTGGTCATGGCAGACTGGGTGGGTGGGGCCAGTCCCTTGTCATCTTCGGGGCATGGCACGCGTGCCGAGACAGGGCTCTGAGTGCCACCTCTGGCACGCGTGCCATAGGTTTGCCACCACTGACTTTGAATCTCCACTTGAAGTTAAAAAGCTGCCCCCACTCCCCAAATCATTTAAAAATAAAATCCAGATATTTAACAAAATGTGTTTTTAAGTCTGTTGTTGTTAGCTGTGAAGTTGTGTCCGCCCCATCGCGACCCCATGGGCAGCGTTCCTCCAGGCCTTCCTGTCCTCTGCCATCTTCTGGAGTCCATTGAAGCTCACGCCTGCTGCTTCAGGGACTCCATCCAGCCACCTCATTCTCTGTCGTCCCCTCCTTCTCTTGCCCTCCATCTTTCCCAGCATCAGGCTCTTCTCCAGGGAGTCCTTCCTTCTCATTAGGTGGCCAAAGGACTTGAGTTTCAACTTCAGGATCCGGCCTTCTCAAGAGCAGTCGGGGTTGATCTCCTCCAGGACTGACCGGTTGGATCGCCTTGCAGTCCAGGGGACTCGCAGAAGTCTTCTCCAGCACCAGAGTTCAAAGGCCTCCATTCTTTGGCGCTCAGCCTTTCTTATGGTCCAACTTTCACAGCCATACATTGCAACTGGGAAAATCATGGCCTGGACTATACGCACTTTTGTTGGCAGGGTGATGTCTCTGCTTTTGAGTATGCTGTCTAGATTTGCCATAGCTTTCCTCCCCAGGAGCAAGCGTCTTTTAATTTCTTGGCTGCAGTCCCCATCTGCGGTGATCTTGGAGCCCAGGCAGATAAAATCTGTCAAAAAAAGTCTGTAGCAAAAAGCTAGCCCATTCACAGCAATGCTGGGATCGCGTGAGACTCGATATATTTTGGGAGGGAAAGCAAAAGAGGCTGTGAACTCACCTGATAATTTTTGAAGTTTCCCAGGATGTGCTTGACTTGCTCAGCTGCCCCTGTCATAAAAGGCTTTACTCTCTCTGGCTTAGTTTCCTCCAATCTGGCTTTGATCCTAGAGACAGAAAACAGTTCTTCAACACCTACATCCCCTGTCTTCTCCTTATGTCAAACCCAAGACAGAAATTGTACGACAACACAAAGGCTGTAACTTAAGCAACGTCCGTGGACAATATGGAAAGTCCTCTGGTTAAACCAAAGTTGGAATCGTACCCAAGTGACTGGTCCTCGCATTTACAACGGCTGGCCGCAACACTAGGACCCTGGGGTCAAAATTCAGGCCACTGTCACGCATTTAACAATGATTCTGGGGGGTCACCTGATCACCATTTGCAACCTTCCCAGGTGCAAAGCCAAAGGGGGAAGCTATGTATGCCTAACACAGGGGTCTTCCAACTTGGCCCTTGGAAGACTTGTGGACTTCAACTCCCAGAATTCCTCAGCCAGGCACATGTGCCTGGCTGAGGAATTCTGGGAGTTGAAGTCCACAAGTCATCCAAGGGCCAAGTTGGAAGACCCCTGGCCTAACAGACGCACGATTCACTTTTAACTGCAGCGATTTGCTTAACAAAAAGATTGTAAAAATCATACTGCGATTCACCGCTGCCTTGGTTAGCAGCAGAAATTCAGTGATGGTCGTTCAGTTGAAGATTATATAAGATTCCAAGATCTGGGCACGTCCACAAAAGCTAGAATGGTACAGAGTTGTCTTTGACTGGAAGATGCTGGAGAATGTCAGCAAAAGGTGCATGACAGCAACCGCGTGTGATGGAACCTACTTGCGTTATTAAAACAATTGTGCCATTTGGCATCGCGAGACACACGCCATCGTTTTGATGCCGCTGTGCAGGCCCAGTTGCCGGAGACGCCCCCTTGACTGGGCCTGCATAACCAGGAACCCAAATTCCCATCAGGATAGGTTCTATTACTGCTTTCCTTCCTCACTGCCTAACTACTGGAGGCTTAACTACAGGGAGTCCTCGACTTACGACAGTTCATTTAGTGACTGAAGTCACAGCAGTGCTGATAAAAAGGGACTTTTAACCACTTTTCACCCGACTGTTGCAAGGTCAGGTCCTCCAAAATTCAGACGCTTGGCAACCGGCTCGTATTTAGGACAGTCGCGGTGTCCCTGGGATCACATGATCCCCTTTTGTGACCTTCTGACAAAGGGGGGGGGGGAGAGAGAAGCCAGATTCATTCAACAATGCCACTTCCAGTTCCGGATCGCGGCGCTAGCGGACGCTCGGAGAGAGCTCTCTCTCCGCTGTCTGGTTTTCCTTCTTCAGAAGACCCTGGAAAGGGTCAAAAGTCGCCCTGGAGGGGCAACCACTGTTGGGGAGGAGTCTTGCTAGATCGCGGAGGGGCGGTAGCCCCCCCGTTTGATCCGAGGCAACTCCTTAGGACTGGAGAAGAAAAACAATGCCAAGATTAAGCTGGTGTTGCTAACTTAACTGCAGTGGCTCGCTTAACGAGTGACGAGAAAGGTCGTAAAATGGGGGAGGCCCCACTTAACAACTGATAATCATTAATCGTAGTTGTGAAGTTGAGGAATACTTTTGTGCTTATCGAATCTCCAAGCCTGCCAGTGTGACGTGATCTACAAGTTGTAGATCCCCCCTCCCTCCAGGTAGCCTGAGTGTAGAGCAGAGGGTTTGATCCATGGAGAGGGACGGGTGGCTGTGCTTGACAAGCCTTTCCAAAAGCTCTGAGGATCAAACTTCCCTTCAGCTACAAAAGGAGGGTCCACTTACGACTTCATGTAGTCCTTGATGTACTTTTTGTAAGATTCCTTGGTGAAAGAGGTCTCCTGGAGGTGGTGGTTCATGACGATGTCAACCCCGGTGATGACGGTGGCCTCTGTGCCATCTCCCTCGGGGCCTTCGGCGGACGCGTTTCCACCAATCAGAGCATCGTCAATTTCGCCCTCTTTCCGGCTGACCATCTGGGACAAGGACGTAAGCGAGAAAGCCCGATATGTAAGACGAGCACGGGAAGGATCGCAACCGATTATTCGCTAGAAACCCGTGGTTTTTTTTTCCTCAATTCGAACGATTATAAAGTCAGAAGCCGCCTATAGGTCATCCTCAACTTACAACCGTCCATTTAGGGACCACGCCCGCTGAGGAATTCTGGGAGTTGAAGTCCACGCCTCTTAAAATGGCCGAGGTTGAGAAACAACGCTTTAGCTCTTTCTGAGTTAGCATTATTTCCCCCTCACATTATGTCAGGGGTCTTCAAACGTGGCCCTTTTAGGACTGGTGGACTTCAACTCCCAGAATTCCTGAGCCAGCCTGGCTCAGCTTGGAAACCTCTCCCTTTCCCTTCAGCATGGCTGGCTCAGGAATTCTGGGAGCTGAAGTCCACGAATCATAAAAGAGCCAAGGTTGCCTACCCCTGGCCTATACTCTCTCCACATCTCTAAATCAAGCCCAGAATTTGGGTTTTTTTTTAAACTTTCAAAAGCACCTAACACATCTGTTCCATTATTCAAAATATTATCAATTAAGAGTAGGTGATAATTATTCAAAGATGTATACACAACAAAATTTCAATTATTACTTTCTGGTTTCTATCTTATTCCCTTAAAGGGCCATGATCAATTGCTCCCTCATCAGTTGGCGGGGATGACATCAGAAGGCTGGCAATGTAATATGAGTGGTTATTGTCCATGTTATGGGGTGCTTTTCTGCAATTTTAGGGTTGGAAAAAAAAACATCTAGAGGATGATAGTTTGTTTTTACCTTGAAACCCTTCACCCACCAGTCACAAACCCTTGATCAACCCCCCCATTCCTGTTTTTAAGGTGTGTGTGTTGGGGGGGGAACTGTGCCATCAAAATTAAGATAGTAATTGTACTGTGATTTTGGGAGAGGGCAAGCTGTCCTACGCTGGTAACAACAGTTGTGCATTTAGCTCAAGAGCTACTCAAATAGATTCAACCTCTGCATAGAAAGGGACAGGGAAAGAAATGGATGAATAAATTGAAATGCATTGTGTGTTCAATCACACTTGGCCAATAAAGAATTCTATTCTAAGTAAAAATTCCTGGTTTCTGGGCTCTTTTATGACTCAAGGACTTCAATTCCCAAAATTCCTGAGTCAGCTGTGCTGACTCAGGAATTCTGGGACTTGGAAGTCCATGAGTCATAAAAGAGCCCAGGTTGCCTAACCTGAACTACACCATGGAGCCAAACCAGCCCCCCCCCCTTTCTGTCCCCAGCCCACACCTACCTTCCCTTCCACTTCCAGGCAGAGGCCGTTGGCAACTTCTGTGATTTTGTAGATATCCGAGAACATCTCATCTTCTGCAAGAAGGAAGAAAGAACACAAGAGCTTTTTTTCCCCCACTGTCCTCCTCCCAAACTCGGCCCACGCAGATACCCAGGGGCAGCTTGGAAAGTGGGCATCTTCCGCTCTTCGTAGCTCATTCGCCCGCCTTTTTCTTGGGAGAAAATAGAGCTGGAAGGGACCTTGGAGGTCTTCTAGTCCAGCCCCCTGCTTAAGCAGGAGAACCTATACCATCTCAGACAGGTGAACATTTAGTCTCTTCTTAAAAACCTCCAGTGATGGGGCGCCCACAACTTCTGAAGGCAATGCAGATCTGAAACCCACCCCTCTGCTCTTCCCCTATAAGGACCACCCACATTCCTACCACATGGGGCAGAGAGTCCCTCTCCCACCACCTGACAGACCTAAGGCCCATCTGAACAACAGTAAATGTCTATGCTCAGTCCTCCAAGTCCTGGTTGTCCCAAAGGTGCTTTTTCAAGAGACGACTAGACTTTCTTGTTTCGCTTTGAAGACGTTTCCCTTTTCATCCCAGAAGCTTCTTCAGCTCTGACTGGATGGTGGGGAGTGGAAAGATTGATACTCCTTGCAGACCGCTGGTCGTTTGCCTTCTTTTGGAGAGCCCTTGAGGCCACCTGGAGGTTTACCTGCGTGCTCAGAATCACCTGAGTGGTGCAAATGGATGGGGAGCCTTCCTGGCTGTGGGATATTTTCACCCTGGCAAAAAAACCACCAGGGCAAAAACATCCTGCAGCCAAGAAGGCTCCCCACCCATTTGCACCACTCAGGACCCAGACAAACCTCCAGGTGGCCTCGATGAGGTCAAAGGACCAGATGACTGCGAGGACTATAAATCCTTCCATCCTCCACCGTTTGGTCAGAACCGAAGAAGCTTCTGGGATGAGCGGCGAAAGGTCTTCGAAGAAAAATGAGAAAGTCCAGTTGCCTCCTGAAAAAAAAAAAAAAAAGCATCTTTGGGACTTACCACCAGTGTAAGGAGGCCCGAGAGCGTCCAAGGAAGCATTCAATAGGAGTCTGAAACCCTACAAGTTGCAAATAGGAAGCTTCAAAGCCGGCCAGGAAGGACAACAGCTGTTCCCATAAGTAAGTAACCTGGGTTGTGAGTCACCACTATTCCAGGGCATCAAACTGAGTGCCAGCCCCCCACCCAAGCAGGCCTTCCCCGGCCCCCAATGCCCAGATGGGGGAGAAACATAGAATAAGAGGGCTGGAAGGGGCTTTAAAGGTCTTCTAGTCCATCCCCCTGCTCAAACAGGAGACCCCAGGCCCCCACTGCCCAGATGGGGCAGAAACATAGAATGACAGAGCTGGAAAGGGCCTTAAGAGGTCTTCTAGTCCAGCCCCCTGCTCAAACAGGAGACCCCAGGCCCCCACTGCCCAGATGGGGCAGAAACATAGAATGACAGAGCTGGAAAGGGCCTTAAGAGGTCTTCTAGTCCAGCCTCCTGCTCAAACAGGAGACCCCAGGCCCCCACTGCCCAGATGGGGCAAAAACAGAATAACAACATTGGAAGGGGCTTTAAGAGGTCTTCTAGTCCAGCCCCCTGCTCAAACAGGAGACCCCAGGCCCCCACTGCCCAGATGGGGCAAAAACAGAACAACAACATTGGAAGGGGCTTTAAGAGGTCTTCTAGTCCAGCCCCCTGCTCAAACAGGGGACCCCAGGCCCCCACTGCCCAGATGGGGCAAAAACATAGAATAACAACATTGGAAGGGGCTTTAAGAGGTCTTCTAGTCCAGCCCCCTGCTCAAACAGGAGACCCCAGGCCCCCACTGCTCAGATGGGGCAGAAACATAGAATGACAAAGCTGGAAAGGGCCTTAAGACGTCTTCTAGTCCAGCCCCCTGCTCGAACAGGAGACCCCAGGCCCCCACTGCCCAGATGGGGCAGAAACATAAAACAACAGGGCTAGAAGGGGCCTTAGAGGTCTTCTAGTCCAGCCCCTGCTCAAACAGGACATCCCATGCCATTCCAGGGACGTGGTCGCCCAACCTCCTGTTAAAAAACATCCTGCAATATCCCATCCGGCCAACGGGGAGGGGGGTGCGAGAGCAGCCCGCAGTTCCTTTTGTCGCCCTCTATCGGCGGCCGGCGGCTTTTACCCACCGCCGCAGCAGCAGCAGACTCATCCTTCCTGCCCTCCCCGCTCCCGGCCTCTCGCGCAAGCGCACTGGGGCCGGTGGCCCGGCGGCCGGCAGGCGCCTTGGCGACACACATGCGCAGACAATGGAGCGCCGTCTTTGAGGGAGGGGGGGGAGAAGGACCGTCGACCCCGCGCTGGCTTCCCTTTCTTTTTTTTTTCCCCTTCCCTTTTCCAGGCACAAGCCGGGCGAAAGAGCGCAGGCGCAGTTCGGGGTGAGTCCGGCGCGCGCTCCCCGGCCTGGAATGCCAGGCCGCGCAGGCGCACTCGATCCCTCCTTCCCCCCTCCCCGTAAGATTCAGAGGGGCGGAAAAAAAGCGGCGGGGGGTTTCGGCTCACGGCTGATGCAGTCGCGGTAGATGATCATGGCTGAGGCGGCGGGCGGGCGGCGGCGGCGGCGGGCCGGCGGTGTCGGGTGGAAGAGCGCTAGTGGCGGCAGCCCCCGGCGCGAGCGAAGAACGAGGCGGAAAAAGGCCGAGGAGGCGCCTCCGCGGAGCTCATATAGCCAGCAGGGCACGTCCCTGCCATCCGTGCGTCGCCAATCGCCGCGCTCCTCATGACGCACGAAACTGTGACGTCAGCACGCCCTCCGCCGTCGCCGACCTCTTTCCCGGGACCTAGAAGCAAGAAGGTAGACTCGCCCCAGCGCAGGAGGAGGGGGGGAATGAGCAACTTCCGGGTTCGTTTGTGAAGATTTGAGCCCAGGGGAGAGCAAACTCCCAAGGGAACGGAAGCCCATCCTCTGGAATTGTTTATGTAGTCCCCCCCCCCCCCAAATTAGGAGGGTGTTATCTGTGTTGGAAAAGAGATTCCCTTGGATTCCCTTGGACCCTTAAGGATCTTGTATTGTGGACTGCAAATTCTATACATTTGCATAATTATTAGTTTTGTTTTTTTTCTTTTTAAATCTGGCCATGCTGCAGAGAGTTTTAAATTGAATTATAAAATATTCATTGCATGCAACGGCCCTGAAATCTTTCAAGGTGGCCAATATAGAGGCAAATTCAGGTAGTCCTCGACTTACGGCCACAACCGAGCTCAAAATTATTGCTAAGCAAAGCGGTCGTTACGACTTCCCCGGCCACGGTTGTTAAGCGAATCGCCCCAGTCGTGAAGTTAGTCATACAGCCGTTAAGTGGATCTGCTTTGCTTGTCGGAAGGTTGCAAAAGGGGATCACTGTGACGGTCATAAATGTGAGTCGCTTACCAAGCATCTGAATTTTGACCATGCAATCACAGGGATTTTGCAACAGTAGTTAAGTGTGAAAAATGGTCCTAAATCACTTTTTTTCAGTGATGTTGTAACTTCAAACAGTGACTAAACAAATGGCTGGAAGTTCAAGGACTATTTGTATTTATTTGCAGAGATGGTAAAGAAATAGATACAAATTTAAAATAATTGTTTGATCCAACTTGATCTCCAATGTGAAATTGTATCTTGGAAAAAACTGCCTAAGAATGAACAAAGTTGAAAGAAAGATTCTTGTTTAAAACCAAACTTTAGGCTTCAGTTTCATTCAAAGGTTTTCCGTCTCTCTCTCTCTGTCTCTTTCTTTCTCTCACTTTCTCTCTCTTTTCTGTCTCTTTCTCTTCTCTCTCCCTCTCTTTCTTTCTCTTTCTCTCTTTTTCTTTGTCTCTTCTCTCTTTCTCTTCTCTCTCCCTTTCTTTCTCTTTCTCTTCCCCCCCCCTCTCTCTTTCTCTCTCTCTCTCAAGTGTCCTCTGAAAATCTTGGAACTATGTGGTAGTAAACATATTTTAAGCCTGCTTTGACAACTGATCGGGAACAATCTGGAGAAATCATGCAGACTTTGAGTAGCTTACAGTGCTGATATATATAATTATGCATTTAATTTGCAGGGGTAACCTCATCTGACTGATCTTTCCCAGAAAAGCTGGATTTTTACAGGCTCTCCAAAAATATCATCATGATTGGATAGGAGGAACTTTGGGAGGTAAGGACAACATTGGAAAAACAAACTGTGTTACTTCAGCGCCACTGGAGATTCCCAGTTTCTCTCCCTCTCTTTCTCCTTTTCTTTCTCTGTCTGTCTATCTCTCTCTCTCTCTCTCTTTTTTGTTCCTTTGTCAATTTCTCTTTCTCTTTTCTTTCTTTTAGTTTTTCTTTGTCTTTGTCTTTCTTTTCTCTTTCTTTTTCTGTCTATCTCTTTTTTGTTCTCTTAGTTTCTCTTTTTCTTTCTCTGCCTCTTTTTCTCTTTTTTCTTTCTGTCTCTCTTCATCTTTTTTCTTTCTCTTTTACTTTCTCTTTGTCTTTTTGTTTCTGTCTCTTTTTCTCTCTTTTCTCTTTCTGTCTATACCTTTTTTCGTTCTCTTTTTGTCTTTTTCTTTCTCGGACTCTTTTTCTCTTTTCTCTTTCTGTCTCTGTTTCTTCATCTTTTTTCTTTCTCTTTTTCTTTCTCTGCCTCTTTTTTCTCTTTCTTCTTTCTCTTTCCGTCTCTGTGTCTTTTTTTTTCCTTTCCCTTTTTCTTTCTCTTTGTCTCTTTCTCTTTCTGTCTCCTTTCTTCCTCTTTCTCTTTTCCTCTCTCTCTCTCTCTCTCTCTCTCACACACACACACCCTCCCTCCCTCCCTCCTTTCTTTCCCTCCGGACTCTTTCAGCTGCCGCCGCGTGACTGCCAGCCAAGGCGAGGCCCCGCGCCGGCTCCTCCGCCTCCGGGAGGCAAGGTACAGGCGGCTCTGCAGGGGCCGGGACCCCGCTCCCAAGCCTTCCCGGCTGGCCTTCCCCTCTCCTGGGCGCTGCCCGCTCGGGCTCCCGGGGCCGCTTCTGCGGGGCGGGGGGGGGGGCGCTGCGCCTTGAGGCTGGGGGCGGGCGGAGGGGAGCCTTTTGCCAAGCCCCCGCCGGGGAGGGAGAGCGGCGCCCGCGGGCGCCCGCTTGCAAAACCTGCCCCACCTGCCTGCCTGCCTGCCTAGCGGAGGGCGCGTCCCTTTCCGGCCCTTCCCCGCCGACCCGGCTGGCTCCCGGCCTCGCCGCCTCCCCGGCGCACTCGGGAGCCGCCTGCCGGGAGGAAAGCCGCCTCGCCCGCCCGCCCGGTCTCCGCCTTGGCCGGCAGAAGCCCGGACCGGGGAGGCGAGCGGAGGTGACACCGTATGCTGAGCTACACCTGGCTCTTGGCGGTGGCTGGGGGAAAAAGGTGAGCTGGGGAGGATGGGAGACCACGAGGAAACCCCGGGGAAGCGCCAAAGCGCCCTCCGCAACTGTCCCCGGCTTCCCGTCCGTTCAGTTAGTCGTTAGTGACTGAGCTGGGGGTGGAAAAAAAAGGGACTTAGGAGCCTTTTCTTCATATTTGTGACTACAGTCACAAAATTCAGAGGCTTGGCAACTGGCGTGGACTTTAGGACGGTTGCGGTGTCCCCCCCCCCCGGGCTGCGATCCTCTTTTTGTGACCTTCGCCCTGCGAGGAAGTCGGAGTCGCTTAACGTGGTGTTCCTAACTTAAGGGAGCGGGGAGTGGTTCACTTGAGAATTGTGGCAAGAAAAATCCTTAAAGGGGGCAGAACCCACGGGACAAATGTTTCCTTTAACAGCTTAAATCTTGGGAAAGGGACCTTGGAGGTCTTCTAGCCCAACCCCCTGCTGAGGCAGGAAACCCTGTAGTACCATTTCAGACAAATGGCTGTCCAGTCTCTTCTTAAAAACTTCCAGTGTTGGAGAAGGGAGGGAGGGAAAGAAGGAAGAAAGGAAGGAAGAAAGGGAGGGACGAAGGAAGGAAGGAAGGAAGGAAGGAAGGAAGGAAGGAAGGAAAGTATAACAGAATAACAGACTCAGAAGGGACCTTGGAGGTCATCTAGTCCAACCCCCTGCTCAGGCAGGAAACCCTATAGTACCATTTCAAACAAATGGCTGTCCAGTCTCTTCTTAAAAACTTCCAGTGTTGGAAAAGGGAGGGAGTGAGGGAAAGAAGGAAGGAGGGAGGGAGGAAGGAAGGAAGGAAGGAAAAAAAGTATAACAGAATAACGGACTCAGAAGGGACCTTGGAGGTCATCTAGTCCAACCCCCTGCTCAGGCAGGAAACCCTATAGTACCATTTCAAACAAATGGCTGTCCAGTCTCTTCTTAAAAACTTCCAGTGTTCACAGCTTCTGGAGGCTTCTGGGATTGTGCTATTCACCAGAAATTCAGTCTAACTTAACAAAGTTTGCTTTTGATTTGTGCTTAAATGTCTTTTGCGGTATGCCAAGAATATTTGGTTTATTTTATAAGAAGTTCACAGAGTACTCTGAACCAATAAAGTAACCAAACTGGCTAAGCCTCTAAAGAACTAAACCAAGCTTAACCCTAACAGCGTTTACGGTTTGATGCCTTTAAGTCTTTTACTGATATGGTTAAGCTCATTGTCAGATGGCAGGCATAGTTGGATAAAAATAGACGGGTCCATGAAATATTCTGGAAAAAAACATTAGGCATGAATTGAAGACCATCAATATAATCATAGAGGCATTTTATATTCCAGAAGAAGTGTTCTTAAAGACACCAGCTGTATTTTCTTGGGGGGGGGGGGGGAATTAAAGGACAAATCTGAAAAGAGATTCTACAAGGTTAAAAAAAAATAATGCTGGTATTTAGAACTTGGTTTTAAAAAAGAAAATTAAAGAGGAAAACCAAGAAAAAGTGCACATCCTGATACAAATATCTAAACTCCAAGAGTATATGTAAGCTTACGTTAAAAATGATAATTCCATTTCCATATTTTTCCCAGGAATGTGAAGAAAAAAAAAACAACACTGTGCCTTAAGTGGTGCCATTGGTGCTTTAAAAAGTTAAATGACCCCCAAAAATATTTGATTTATGTGTGGCCTTTGGCTTTGGCTGTAATAAATTGAAAAAAAAAATGACCAAAATAAAGAACAAAGATAAGTTTTTGAAAAAAAAAGAACTACAGCTAAAGGACAAATGTTTTTTTTTTTTTTTTAAATAAAGGAGTGTCCTTTAAAATAAAGGATGTGGGGTCACTTTAACCGTGAGCCTAGTCTGATCTCATATAAAGATTAAAATTGACTCATGGAGAGTTTTTCTGTCTTTTAATGAACAGAAGCTAGTGGCATTAGCTGAGATTGGGTGGCTGATACGAAAATAAGGCAGGGCTGGGAATAAGGGGGAATGTGGTTTGTTTGGTTTGCACTGTGTGTGTTGTGTAAACCCCCCCCCCCCAACTAGTTGCACGTGATCCCACGATCATAAATGCAAACGCCTGGGGGCTGGGTTAGTTCTTGACCTGGGTTTTGCAAATGGGGGCTGGAAGAGAAAGTTGCAGCAATGGGAAAGGGGTGGAGTGCACAGGGGGCTGCAAGAGGTGAGGATCAGGAGAAATATTTCGGAGAGAGCCGGGCCAGGCACTGCGTGATCAAAAGCTGTCAGGAGGAAGGCTAAAGGTCACACACTGGTTTTGAAACGAGCTAACCTAATCTTTTCGCTGCTGGTTGTTCTCAAAGGGGTGTGACCCCGGAAACGTTTCCCAGGACAGGGCCTTTTTTCTTTTCTTTTTCTTTAGGAACAGCAACAGCAAAAGAGAACGCAGCATACAAAATAGAATACGGAATAACAGAGTTGGGAGGGAACCTGGAGGTCTTCTAGTCCAACCCCCTGCTCAGGCTGGAGATCCTATACCAGGAGTAGGCAACCTTGGCTCTTTTATGGCTGGTGGACTTCAACTCCCAGAATTCCTGAGCCAGCCACGCTGAGGAGAAAGGGAGAGGTTTCCAAGCTGAGCCAGGCTGGCTCAGGAATTCTGAGAGTTGAAGTCCACCAGTCATGAAGGGGCCATGGTTCCCCCATGCTGGCTCAGGAATTCTGGGAATTGAAGTCCTCAAATCATGAAGGGGCCATGGTTCCCCCATGCTGGTTCAGGAATTCTGGGAGTTGAAGTCCGCCAGTCATGAAGGAGCCAAAGTTCCCCCATGCTGGCTCAGGAATTCTGGGAGTTGAAGTCCACGAGTCATGAAGGGGGCCATAGTTCCCCCATGCTGGCTGAGGAATTCTGGGAGTTGAAGTCCGCCAGTCATGAAGGGGCCATGGTTCCCCCATGCTGGCTCAGGAATTCTGGGAGTTGAAGTCTGCCAGTCATGAAAGGGCCATGGTTCCCCCATGCTGGCTCAGGAATTCTGGGAGTTGAAGTCCACGAGTCATGAAGGAGCCAAAGTTCCCCCATGCTGGCTCAGGAATTCTGGGAGTTGAAGTCCACGAGTCATGAAGGGGGCCATAGTTCCCCCATGCTGGCTGAGGAATTCTGGGAGTTGAAGTCCGCCAGTCATGAAGGGGCCATGGTTCCCCCATGCTGGCTCAGGAATTCTGGGAGTTGAAGTCTGCCAGTCTTGAAAGGGCCATGGTTCCCCCATGCTGGCTCAGGAATTCTGGGAGTTGAAGTCCACGAGTCATGAAGGAGCCAAAGTTCCCCCATGCTGGCTCAGGAATTCTGGGAGTTGAAGTCCACGAGTCATGAAGGGGGCCATAGTTCCCCCATGCTGGCTGAGGAATTCTGGGAGTTGAAGTCCGCCAGTCATGAAGGGGCCATGGTTCCCCCATGCTGGCTCAGGAATTCTGGGAGTTGAAGTCTGCCAGTCATGAAAGGGCCATGGTTCCCCCATGCTGGCTCAGGAATTCTGGGAGTTGAAGTCCATGAGTCATAAAAGAGCCAAGGTTGCCTACCCCTGCCCTATAGTATTTCAGACAAACAGCTGGCCGGTCTCTTCTTGAAAACCTCCAGTGTTGGAGCACTCACAGCTTCTGGAGGGCAAGCTGTTCCACCGATTTAATTGTTTTCACGGTCAGCAGTCATAACATTTGCAGGAGAAAGAAAGAAAGGGGTAAAAAGAAAGAAAACTGGTAATTCAATTTCAGTTTTGGTTTTTTTGTAAAGCCTAAACAAAATTACTCGGCAGTTAAGTTTTAGAATCGGAAAAAATGCATTGAAATGTTATTGTCGGAGGGAGCCATTTTTCTGGTTCACGTTTCCCGTTTTATTCACATTTTGGGGGTTCGGGAAAATGTCCTTGTAGCCAGGCCATTTCAGGACTTTGCGATGTTTTTCTGCCCGCAGCACTGAAGTTGTGTGAAATGGTACCTGGTCTTCTGTTTGAGCAGGGGGTTGGACTAGAAGATCTCTTGAGGTCCTTTTCAACTCTGTTATTCTGTTATTTAAGTTGCTGGCTATTATCCCCTTCATCAGATCCCCACTAACTTCCCAGTTTAGCTGATCCCTTAGTGGTCTCCCAGCCTGCTGCTAACCTGGCCTGATTTATGTTTTTCTCTGAGGCCCAGTCAAGGCCAACCAGTTGCCACCACCGGCTGAGCTGAGAGTTTTCCAGAGGTAGCAGAAATCTGTCAAGCCTTGGTGAAGTTTTAAATAAAACACCTGGATTTTTCCCACCTTTGGGGCGAAAACGATGGAAAAAAAAACAGCCTTCTCAAATTCAGCCTTTTTGCTGCTGAATGTCAGAGAAGTATAGTAGACTTCAACCACAACTGAGCTCAAAATTTCTTGTCGTTGAGCGAGACATTTGTTAAATAAGCTTTGCCCCATTTTATGACCGCCCTGGCCACGGTTGTTAAGTAAATTGCGTCAGTTGTTAAGTCAGTAACACGGTTCTTAAATGAATCTGGCTCCCCCGTGGACTTTGCTCGTCCGAAGGCTGCAAAAGGGGATCACGTGACCTCCCCCCCCGGGGATTCTGCAACCGTCATAAGTACATGCCAGTTGCCAAGCCTCTGAATTTTGATCACGTGACCGTGGGGATGATGCAACGGTTGTAAGTGTGAAAAATGGTCACAACTCTCTCTTTTCCAGTGCAGTGGTCATTTTGAATGGTCACTAAAGGAACTATAGTAAGTGGAGGATTACCACCTACTTTGGGCGTGTTCAAAGGGGCTGGGGGTGGAGGGCTGTACCTGGGCCCATCCCTGCCCTATCAGGAAGATGTGTTTAAGAATGGAAGAGAAGAGAAGAGAAATACAGAATAGAATAGAATAGAATAGAATAGAATAGAATAGAATAGAATAGAATAGAATAGAATAGAATAGAATAGAATAGAATAGAATAGATACTGGAAAATAGAATAGAATAGAATAGAATAGAATAGAATAATGGAATGGAATGGAATGGAATAAAATACAGAATAAAATAGAATACATCACAATACTATAGAATAACATAGAACAGAAACGACTAGAACACAACACAATACTGTAGAATTAGAGTAGAACACAACACAACACAATACTGTAGAATTAGACTAGAACACAACACAACACAATACTGTAGAATTAGACTAGAATAGAACACAATATAATACTGTAGAATTAAAATAGAACACAACACAATACTGTTGAATTAGAATAGAACACAACACAATACTGTAGAATAAGAATAGAATAGAACACAATACTGTAGAATTAGAATAGAATAGAAAGAATAGAACACAACACAATACTGTAGAATTAGAACAGAACGGAATGGAATGGGGAACAGAGCAGAACAGAATAGAATATCAGATTTGGAAGGGACCTTGGAGGTCATCTAGTCCAATCCCCTGCTCAGGCAGGAAATCCTGTGCCATTTCAGACAAATGGTTGTCCATTCCCTTCTTAAAAACCTCCAGTGCTGGAGCACCCACAACTTCTGGAGGCAGGCTGTTCCACTGGTTAATTGTTCTCACTGTCAGGAAATGTCTCCTGAGTCCTAGGTGTGTTGCTTTGTTGCCTTGCAGAGGGAAGAGACACGCAGGAGTATGGCAGCTTTGAACTGGAAGCCGTTTGTGTACGGAGGTCTGGCTTCCATCACCGCGGAATGTGGTGGGTATCTGAACCCTGAAATAATCGGGTGAAGGATTTGCTGCTCATTTAAAAAACTGCCCGGCGTAGTTGCTTAATTAACTTGCAAATGACCCGTGCAGCCCAACGTGCCTTGGCACTAAAGTCTTTGCAAGATCTCTAACGAAGCGTGGCAGAGCCTGGAGTCTTACAGAGAGGGGCCATAACCCAATTTAATGCTGTTGCCACCTGTTCATTTTTTTTAAAAAAAATATTTCAAGTAGTCCTCAGCTTACGACCACAAGCGAGCCGAAAAATTCTGTGGCTAAATGAAACATTTGTTAAGTGGGTTTCCCCTCATTTTACGACTCTTTTCTCACCACACTTGTTCATTGCAGTTGATAAGTTAGTGACCCGGTTGTTAAGTGAATCGGGCTTCCCCGTTGACTTGGCTTGTCGGAAGGTCACAAAAGGGGATCCCCTGCCCCTCCCCCCAGGACCTGCGACCGTCGTAAGTGTGAGTCAGTTGCCAAGCGTCTGAATTTTGATCACGTGGCCACCCAGAGGCTACAACGGTTGTCCGTGTGTGAGAAAAACAGACGCAAGTCACCATTTTCAGTGATGTTGTAAATCTGAACGGTCACGAAATGAACTGGGTTGTAAGTGGAGGACCGCCTGCCTTGTGCCCGTGTCCCTATTTTTTTTTTTTAACAAAAAAGCAACAGGTTTTCATTTCTGTTTTGGAATGAGCAAAATATCCAATAGCTGTAACTCAGTCTTGAAGAGAAGCTGGTGTTTTGCTTGCAAACCATGGATAAAATTACTTAGATGGGTAAATGAAACGTGGTCTTATTATTAAGGTTTCCTGGAGATAAATCTTATTTTAAAATTATAGGCATTTTACATTGCAAAGCGATGGCCACCTTAAAATAGAAGTATAACTTGATCAGGGTGAATTAACTACTTCCATTCAGGGGCCTACTTGTAAATGCACTTCCTTCCTTTTTAATACCAGGAATTTGACTCTTGAGGCCTGCTTGAAACAGCCAAGCGATACATTTTGAATTTTAAAAAAGGAATTTAAAAAGGAAGACTTCTTTGCTTTGCTTTGTTTTGCTTTTTTGAGAAAAGGGAATTTTTACTTCTTTAAAACTATGTTTCTCTCGAAATAAATCTACATTGTGACTGAATTTTGATACAGTATAAACTGGGGGAAGGAAAAAGTGAAGAAGTATCCAGTTTTGTTTTTTTAAAAAAGCAGGAAATTAATACTTTAGTGCAAAAACAAAATTTATTACATCTCCAGCATAACTAGATGTTTGCAAAAGCAGTCAGAAATATTATTGTGCCTTGCTAGGAATGTACTTTACTATTATCTGAAGCTTGCTCCCAGCCTGTGGAATGCAATTGTGGCTCCTATTTTTCATTCAACAGCATTTGAGTTATTATCTTAACTTGTACTGTTATTGTGTTGCTAAGAGGTTTTTTTTTATTTCACACTTTAATTATTTGTAGTGCTTTGAACGAAACTGTGGCATGTATACAGTAATAATATTCAGATATTCTAATAGATAGACAGCAGAATGTGGACCAGCAGATTAAAATATGAATTGTTATAGATAAGTTGAAAGGTTTGATTAAAAAAAAGGTATATAGTTATTTTTAATGAAATTAGCTGTTTTTAAAAATTTAAGGCCCCCTTGTGCACCACGCACAAACAGACACACGCAGAAACACAAGAATGTATATTCTGCCCAATTTTATGTTGGAAACTTAAGTTTGCTTCATTCTGGAATGTATATGTTTCTGTAAATTTATAATTCACGAACTGATCAGTTTTTTTCTTGGGCGCGTAGGTACTTTCCCAATTGATCTGACAAAAACGCGCCTGCAGGTACAAGGTCAAAAAAATGATGTGAAGCATAAAGAAATTCGTTATCGTGGGATGGTTCACGCTTTAGTGAAAATATTCAGGGAAGAAGGATTGAAGGCCTTATACTCTGGGTAAGATTTCTAATCTTGACTGTTCTGTGGGTTGTTGAAATGTGCAAATGTGTTTCTTTGTAGTTAAATAGTTGGGTGACAGACTTGTGTGTAACATGCTATATATACGATTCTTGTCTATTGAATCGTATCCAGTTTTCGGAGACTATCTAGACCAGTGGTCCTCAACCTGTGGGTTGGGACCCCTTTTGGGGTCGAACGACTATTTCACGGGGGTCGCCAAACAACGCAGTCCGCCATTTTTTCCCCCTTTTCCTTAGCTGTGCTCCTCCCTTTTATTCTATTGCAGTGTTTCTCAACCCTGACCATTTTAAGGCATGTGGACTTCAACTCCCAGAATTCCACAGCCAGCAATGCTGGCTGTGGAATTCTGGGAGTTGAAGTCCACATGCCTTAAAATGGTCAAGGTTGAGAAACACTGTTCTATTGGCTTTTGAAAGCCAATCGAATAGACTCTCTTGAATAGAGTCTAATTCTATTGGCTTTCCAAAGCCAATAGGAATTGTCCAGGCTGTCTCTGCCCTGCTGAGCCCGCCAAAAGTCCCATTCTGCAAACGGTGCTGCACCTGTTAAGTAGTCCTCGACTTACGACTGATTGAGTAGTCCTCGACTTACGACCGTTTGGAGGGTCGCGGCATTAAAAAGGTTGAGAACCACTGCCCTAGACAAATCTTTGCAAGTTTCTTGGCAAGAGAAGTGGTTTGCCATTGCTTCCTTCTTAGGGCTGAGAGAAAACGACTGGCTCCTGGTTTCCAGTGTGATGCCTTAACCAGTATCCCAAACTGGGGTTTTAGATTATCTTAGGCCTAATGTTTGGACCTAATTCTGAGTCACATCCTAGCTTATTTTCTGGATGGGCTAATTTGCATTAACCTCTTGAGGAAAAAAAGCTGCTGGATTGTAAACAAAATTGTGCACCTTTTTAGGTGCGACCACTGCTTTTATAGTTTGGGCTGTTCTAAATCTTTTCCCCCTGTTGTGTGCTTTTACACGAACACACATACACATGCAATACAATCCCAATCAGATTGGTTAGGAATGTCCTGAACAATTCTTTAAAAAGCTTGGTATTCTCTGTTTTTTTTTCCTCCTGAACATCTAAGCCCAAAGTTCTGAAATAAAATCTTTTGGAAAAAGTGCGTTCCCTTCTCTCCTGCTTTGCACACAACTGCTGGAGATTTCTGCATTTATAGATTCTTCATAACTTCCCCTGGGAGTCAAACTTTCGTCTAAGTTGATAGAAGTCCATGTTCCTAGCTGAGAACTTTTTTCCAGCAATAGCTAATTCAACCAGTAGTAATGGATAGAAGGGAGCCAGTTTGGTGTAGTGCTGAAGACCCATACAAGAAATCAGGAGACTGAGTTCTAGTCTTGCCTTAGACATGAAATCAACTGGGTGACTTGGGGTCAATTATTACCTTGCAGAAGAAAAGGAGGAGAAGGACACATCATTTTGGAAAAACCTTGCCGAGAAACCTTGGCTCTTTTATGACTGGTGGACTTCAACTCCCAGAAGTCCTGAGCCAGCCATGCTGAGGGGAAAGGGAGAGGCTTCCAAGCTGAGCCAGGCTGGCTCAGGAATTCTGGGAGTTGAACTCCACCAGTCTTGAAGGGGCCATAGTCCCCCCATGCTGGCTCAGGAATTCTGGGAGTTGAAGTCCACAAGTTACAAAAGAGCCAAGGTTGCCTACCCCTGGACTAGGAGGGGTAGAACAGGAGGATGTAGGACCAGGGGTAGGCAACCTTGGCTCTTTTGTGACTTGTGGACAGGGGTAGGACACCGCTTAGAACAGGAGGATGTAGGACAGGGGTAGGCAACCTTGGCTCTTTTATGACTGGTGGACTTCAACTCCCAGAATTCCTGAGCCAGCCATACTGAGGGGAAAAGAAGATGTTTCCAAGTTGAGCCATGCTGGCTAAGGAATTATGGGAGTTGAAGTCCACAAGTCCTAAAGGGGGCCATAGTTCCCTCATGCTGGCTCAGGAATTCTGGGAGTTGAAGTCCACCAGTCATAAAAGAGCCAAGGTTGCCTACCCCTGTCCTAGTCCAAACAATGACCAAGATGATATCAAGGGTACCAAATAAACAAATATAAGTCTCAGTTTATTTGTGCAGGTGGTCAACCATCCTTGGAGACCCTGAGCACTTTTGCTGAAACCAAGCTGGTCGTAACTTCCTCCCCTCAATGCCTCTGCAGATTCTCCATCATCCAGATCATGTTTCTCCCAAAGGTGCTTTTCCAGGAGGCAACTGGACCTTCTTTTTTCTCTTTGAAAATGTTCCTTTTCTCTTCCAAGAAGCTTCTTCAGCTCGGTAGCTTTGTAGAGCTGAAGAAGCTTCTTGGAGAAGAAGCGAGACGTCTTCAAAGAAAAACAAGAAAGTCCAGTTGCCTCCTGAAAAAAAAACACACCTTTGGGATTGCTCACCTGCGTATTATCTGCTTAGAAGACTGCAGGACAGCCAGACCCCTGATTTTATGCCCATTTTTTTCCCCCTTCTTGCAGCATCGCCCCGGCTATGTTACGCCAGGCTTCTTACGGAACCATCAAAATAGGCACTTACCAGAGCTTGAAAAGAATATTTATCGAACGACCAGAAGGTAAAGGAGATATTTTTCTCCCAGATTATTTGAGCTGCATTTCTTAGAGCAGGGGTTCTCAACCTTGGCAACTTTAAGACGTGTGGACTTCAACTCCCAGAATTCCTCAGCCAGCTTTGCTGGCTGAGGAATTCTGGGAATTGAAGTCCACACGTCTTAAAGAAAGCTGGCTGAGGAATTCTGGGAGTTGAAGTCCACACGTCTTAAAGTTGCCAAGGTTGAGAACCCCTCTCTTAGAGCAAAGACTGGTTAGAGCAGAGGGCGAAGGGAGCTAGGAGAGTTTTGATGCAGGGGTCAGCTGTACTAAGACACTTCAAAAAATGTCGCCAAGAAAACTGATAGAATTTAAACCCGAACTGTTTCTACTACGAATACTAGGATCTAATTATGGAAAAGAGAATGAATACCTAATATTGCATGTGTTAACAGCTGCGAGAATAGTATTTGCCCAGTTTTGAAAAAATGAAAAGCTACCTCCTGACCACCTTATTATTACAAAAACATTGGAATGTGCAGAAATGGATAGACTAACTTTAGAAATCAAAGCGAAAGAAGACACAATTTATTTTAAAACATGGGAAAAATTCTATCAATGGTTAGCAACACGAGAGAATGAGAAAAGGTTATGAAATGAAATAGGGTAAATGATACTTTTTATTCAACTTTTATGTTATCTGATTGCTGTGAATACTCTTATATTTCCGATTTTACCTATAAGTAATTATAATTAATAAGCAGTATATCAGTATTTATAAGTAATTATATTCAATTAGTAATATATTATTAATAGTACATTAATTATTGTTATTCGTAGAAAGAATGATATGTATTGGTTAATTTCTCATTCTTATTAGTGATAAAACTATTTATTAACTACGGACATTTAACATGTACACCCAGATGGTAGTCTGCTTGCTAAAGAGTCAATTTATTGTTGGGGTTAACCCCGCTATTGTACCTATCCCTATCTTTGGTTTAATCCTTGTTCTTTACCCTATGTTATATCCCTATCTATTTCATTCCCTCCCCATCCCTATAAAATCCAATAAAATACATACATACATACATACATACATACATATATAGGTCTTTGGCTATGTGGGTTTTCTCCCGCGTAAAATTGGAAGTGTCTTGCCGACGTTTCGATGAAGTCCCATTCGTCATCTTCAGGCTGGTGTTTTCAGCTTTGTGCTTCTAGGAGCAATGTGTAGAAGCACGAAGCTGAAAACACCAGCCTGAAGATGATGAATGGGAGTTTGTAGAAGTGTTGCCAAGACACTTCCAATTTTATGCGGGAGAAAACCCGAATAACCAAAGAACTACATACAAACACCCGCGAAAACCTCAGAAAACATATAATACATACATACATACATACATACATACATACATATGTGTGTTTTCATAGATTTTCACAAGTATAGGTATGCATGTCTTGGTGTATTCGGGTCTTTTCCCACGTAAGATTGAGAGTATCTTGGCGACGTTTCGACGAGGTCCCACTCGTCATCTTCAGGCTGGGGTTGGCTGTGTAGGAGTTATTGTTTGTGGATTGTTTGGCTGTTTCAGCCAAACAATCCACAAACAATAACTCCTACACAGCCAACCAATCCACCTACAGCAACTAAGCCAGCACTCCACATACCCCCACCAATATATATATAGAGAGATGGCAGCTCCGATCACACTTTGCTTGCACAAGCACGAAGCCAAAGATCCCAGCCTGAAGATAACGAGTGGGACCTCTTCGAAACGTCGCCAAGATCCTCTCATCAGAGCTGGTTTGGACCTCCAAAGATGAATTTTGAGTGTGACGATATATTTTTTTTCCTCCTGAAACAGATGAAACGTTGGCTGTCAGTGTATTCTGTGGGGTCCTGTCTGGGGTCATCTCATCTTCCATTGCTAACCCCACTGATGTCCTGAAGGTAAGTTTTTCGCCTTCTGTCTCATTTTGCATCAAAAGGGCCAATGATGTTTCAGAGAAAGCAGCAGGCAGCTGAAGCTGATGGCGAATTTTCAGAGTTAGCAGAAAACTTGTGAGGTATAAAACACAAAACCAAATCTGCTTTTGACGTAATGAACCAAAGAGGGCTGGGGATTCTGACTTCGACTGAACCGCGGTTCATTTAGTAACGGTTCAAAGTTACAAGATCACAGAAAGAGAGTGACTTAACGACCGTGTTTCACACTTAACGACCGTTGCAGCATCCCCAGGGTCACGTGATCAAAATTCAGAAGCTTCATACTTACGACCGTTGCTGTGTCCCAAAGTCACGTGACCTCTTTTGGGGGCAGCAAAATCCATGGGGAAAGTTGGATTTACTTAACAGCTGTGTTACTAATTGACCAACTGCAGCGATTCACTCAAGAACTGTGGCAAGGGAGGTCGTAAAATGGGGCAAAACTCACGTGACAGATGTCTCCCTTAACAACGGAAAGTTTGGGCTCAGTGGAGGATTACCTGTGTAGTAATTGTCAGCCTGCCTTTAAAAGCCCAGCCAGCCTCAACTCCTTTTCCCAAGACCTTACAAGGGGCAAACAGCTAAGCTCGTTCTTAAATACCACCATCTGGCATTTGATATCCTGAGCCATTCCCACTTTCTGAGTCACCCCTCTGGAATGAGCACGGAGGTTCCAGACGTGTCTCAGATTTTGGCCCAAGAAGTAAGGGGGAGGGAGACTCTGCACCATCGGTTGACCATCCGATGGATGCTGGAAAATTTCGTCTCTGACCTCAGAGAGCACCAAGGACTCCCTAATTTCGTCTCTGCTCCGAGTAAGGAGAAAATATCACTTCCTATTAAAGTGGAATCCAGCATCACAATCAGAATAGAGCTGGAAGGGACCTTGGAGGTCATCTAGTCCAGTGGTTCTCAACCTTTTTAATGCCGCGACCCCCCAACCGGTCGTAAGTCGAGGACTACTCAACCGGTCGTAAGTCGAGGACTACTCAACCGGTGCAGCACCGTTTGCAGAATGGGACTTTTGGCGGGCTCAGCAGGGCAGAGACAGCCTGGACAATTCCTATTGGCTTTTGAAAGCCAATAGAATTAGACTCTATTCAAGAGAGTCTATTTTATTGGCTTTCAAAAGCCAAGAGAATAAAGGGGAGTAGCACAGCTAAGGAAAAGGGGGAAAAAATGGCGGACTGCGTTGTTTGGCGACCCCCGTGAAATGGTCGTTTGACCCCAAATGGGGTCCCGACCCACAGGTTGAGAATTACTGCCCTATACTCTTTCAGACAAATGGCTGTCCGGTCTCTTCTTAAAAACCTCCAGTGATGGAGCGCCCCCGATTTCTGGTGGCAAGCTGTTCCACTGGTTAATTGTCCTACCTCTATCTCGTGGAATCCAATATTAATTATTCCACCTAATTGTTATCTCCCCATAAAGCAGCCTTGGTCCTTTTTAAGCGTGGAGCAGAAGTTGGGATTTTCTCTATACAGGTTGTCCTCGACTCATTTAGTGACCATTTGGAATTGCAACGGCCCTGAACAAAGTGACTTTTGACCATTTTTCACGCTTAACGACCTTTGCGGCATCCCCCACAGGTCATGTGTTCAAAGTTCAGATGCTTGGCAACTGGCTCACATTTATGACGGTCACAATGTCCCACGGGGGTCCCGTTTTGCGACCTTCCGACAAGCGGAGTCAATGGGGGGGGGGAAGCCAGATTCACTTAACAACCGGGTGACTCATTTAACAATTGCAGGGGTTCACGGAACAGCTGTGGCAAGGCCGGTCGTAAAATGGGCCGAAACACGTTTTAACGACTGTCTCGCTTAGCAGCAGAAATTCTGGGCTCGTAAGTTGAGGACTTCCTCCACGTAACAACTTAACAGGAAGTTCTCAATTTAACATCCATTTGCTAACTGGAATCTCTTTCACGTGGTTAACGTGGCATTTTAAATTCCCCTCTCTGTCAAGCCAGCTCCTTTTTCTCTCTTTTCTGTTATTAATAAATCTCCAAGGGAACACTCTGCTGGAGGTCATCGTAGGGAAATAAAACCTACTACAGCAGTGTCACGAGAAGAAAATAGCTGAGCATGTTAATAGTATCTAATTTAAGACCCGGGCTACATTTTCAATCCTCTGGCTTCCTATTATACCAGCGGTGAGGTCAATGCATTGCTTAAAGGGCCTCCAGCATTCTTTAAATATATATATATATTAGATTGTAGAATAAAATACAAAAGTAGAAAAGCAAATAATAGGATACAGTGGGGAAGAGAAAGGGAAAGAAAAGGCATTGACTTCTGGCTCTCTCTGTTGCAGTAGAACAGTGTTTCTCAGCCTTGACAATTTTAAGGCATGTGGACTTCAACTCCCAGAATTCCACAGCCAGCAATGCTGGCTGTGGAATTCTGGGAGTTGAAGTCCACATGCCTTAAAATTGTCAAGGTTGAGAAACACTGCAGTAGAATGAAGCCTTAACCTTGAAGCATCAACTTTTTACTTTTCCATAATAGTATAAACTAGCCCAGGGGTCTTCCAACTTGGCCCTTTGATGACTTGTGGACTTCAACTCCCAGAGTTCCTCAGCCAGGCACTAGAACTCCCAGTCTCCTGGTGATTGGCCCAGAGTTATCCAGCTGGCTTTCAGGCCTAAGGCGGGACTAGAACTCACCATCTCCTGGTGATTGGCCCAAAGTCACCCAGCTGGCTTTCATGCCTAAAGTGGGGCTAGAACTCACCGTCTCCTGGTTCCTAGCCTGCTGCTTTAACCACTAGACCATGCTGCCTTTCCATTTATGCTCATTTTTTAAGCGTTTGACATTTTGGAGGTGGATTTTGCCTTTTATATTCCGTTCAGCGTTTCCTTTGGAATCAGATCGATGCCCGGCAACGTCTTCGTATTGCGTTTTCCTTTCCAGCCAGTGAGAAAGGTTGCTTCCCCAAAACAGTTGGGTGTAAAACACATTGTACAGAAGCGGCAACTTTTCTTCTGCAATCTCACGGGTTCCCATCTTAGATAGGACTGAGGCAAGGAGAAAGTTGAGCCGTAGCCAAAAGTTGGCAGAAAAAGCACATTCTTTTCCTGTGTGTGTGTGTGTGTGTGTGTGTGTGTGTGTGTTTTGGAACATATTCTCACTCTTCCCTCCCCCCCCCCCAAAAGGGCAAGAGACCTACATGATCTCTGAAAGGTGCCCTTTGAAATTAAGTTGCCCATCTCTGGTTTAGAGCTACATCTGAGCCCAATGAATGTCAGCAAGGCAGTTTTGATCGATGCCCTCATTTCATCACGGGAAAAACTGCACCCCGATCCATAGGTGACACCTTTTCTGTTCTGTTCTCTTCTTTCCTATCCCCGATAAATCCTAGATCAGGATGCAAGTTCAAGGCAGCCTCGTAGCTGGTGGAATGCTTGGGAACTTCATGAATATTTATCAGAAGGAAGGAACCCGAGGCTTGTGGAAGGCAAGTTAACTCAATCCATTTCAGAAACGTGCCAAATTCTCCTGGTTCTGGAGCTGAGAAAGTTCCCAGGACGAGCGCTGCAAAGGAACTCCTTCTGGATTGTGGCTGTTTTTCCCCAGACTGGGCAAAACCTAGTTTTTTTTTTTAATTTAAGGTTGAAACGTTGCATCTATCGTGTTTATAGATAGGGAGAAATGTTTCTTAATTTGTGGATTTAAGGGATCCTTTTGCACTGAAAGCAAAAGAACACCATATTGTCCGTGACACGACCTGGGAATCAGCGAAGCGAAGCTGCCCATCATGAAAAAATCTGAATTATTTTTATTCTCCCTACACAAAGCAGGACCTGCAGATTGTAGAAAACACATTGAAAATCTGTAAGACGGAGAGAAATTCCGGTTTGTTCCTCATTAGCGTCCATCTCTGTGATTCTGAAATACAGTAGTGACCAAAATTGTGGAAATCTTTTGGGAAAAGTGTATTTTTGAGGCTTGATGGCTAATAACACCACTTTTTGGGGGGGAGTAGTACCATAAAATTATATATCAATGGAAAGATAATTTAATCAAGAATGTAATGCAACGACGTTTGTTCAATTATCTGTACTGTATTCTATGAAAAGTTATAGCCAAATAACCAGAAAAAAGAAGCACAACTTGCTTAGGTTGATGTCAGGTAGCTTTCCTTCATCTGATGGTAGCCAATGAGCATGAGTGTTTAGAGAGCCAATTGGGTGTCATCTTGTTTTGGCCATGAGCCAATCAGATCACAGTAGGATCTAGTTATCGATGTCGTGTATTGAAGCTGAGAGGAGGACATTTGTCAGTGTGTTGTGTGATTGCTATCAAGTTGGTTGGGTTTTTTTGTGTTCTTTCATTGAGTGAGCTTGTAAAACGTAATAAAATTAAAGTCATGGTGCAAAGAGTTGACCGGTCATCCAAAAAGCAATATAAAATAGTCTTATTAAGTGAACAAGGCTACAGTTATAAAGAAATTAGAAGAAAAATGGGTGGAAACTTAACCAAAGGTGACATTTCCACTGTACACTTTTCCCAAAAGGTTTCCACCGTTTTGGCCACTACTCTATTTGGGAGAACACTTGCAGTTTTTTTTTCTAAGAAGAATTATTAACGGGAAAACTGGGTACGTGGAGAACTCTTAAGAATTATTAACAGGAAAACTGATGGATGGAGAATTTCTGGTATTTGACAGATTCTACCTTGGACTTTCTCTTGGGGAAATAAAAATAATTCAGTTTCTTTCGCGATGGATTTATTAAAAACATCGATCCCATATTTTCAGAATCAATGTAAGGATTGTCCCAGAGTAGAACAGCTCAATAAAGACGCTGATATCACAGATAAAGCTGTAAATTGTTTGTTGAAGGACAAGTTGCTTTGTTTTGACTCTATGGCTGTGCTCTTCTTTTCGCAGGGAGTCTCACTTACTGCTCAGAGAGCAGCGGTGGTGGTCGGCGTGGAGCTGCCCGTTTATGACCTTACCAAAAAGCATATCATCCTCAGTGGCTACATGGGAGACACGGTGTACACTCACCTGCTGTAAGTCCTGAAGGAGACGAGACGGACAGCCCTGGTTTAAGAGAAGGAAAAGAGAGGATTGCCCGAGGGTTTCTGAGGTTCCAGCTTGAATCCGTCTGTGTAATTATCACCAGAAGGGAAAGGTTGAGACATTTTCAACGACATCTTTCCTCCTCCTCCTCCCCCTCCCCCTCCTCCTCCTCCTCCTCCAATATCACCATCACCTTTTTGTTTTCAGTTCTTCAAGAACATTGTTTCCATGTCTGGGGAAAACAATCCATGTTTATCTTCTCTCAATAGTTATCATGATCACCCTGGAAGAAGATCTTCTTCTTCTTCTTCTTCTTCTTCTTCTTCTTCTTCTTCTTCTTCTTCTTCTTCTTCTTCTTCTTCTTCTTCTTCTTCTTCTTCTTCTTCTTCTTCTTCTTCTTCTTCTTCTTCTTATTCTTCTTCTTCTTCTTCTTCTTCTTCTTATTCTTCTTCTTCTTCTTCTTCTTCTTCTTCTTCTTCTTCTTCTTCTTCTTCTTCTTCTTCTTCTTCTTCTTCTTCTTCTTCTCCTCCTCCTCCTCCTCCTCCTCCTCCTCCTCCTCCTCCTCCTCCTCCTCCTCCTCCTCCTCCTCCTCCTCCTCCTCCTCCAATATCACCATCATCTTCTTGTTTTCAGTTCTTCAAGAACATTGTTTCCATGTTTATCTTCTCTCAATAGTTATCATGATCACCCTGGAAGAAGATCTTCTTCTCCTCTTCCTCCTCCTCCTCCTCCTCCTCCAATATCACCATCATCTTCTTGTTTTCAGTTCTTCAAAAACATTGTTTCCATGTCTGGGGAAAACAATCCATGTTTATCTTCTCTCAATAGTTATCATGATCACCCTGGAAGAAGATCTTCTCCTCCTCCTCTTCCTCCTCCTCCTCCTCTTTCCCTTCTCCTTCCCTTCCCTTCTCCTCCTCCTCCTCTTCTTCTTCCTCTTCCTTTCCTCCTCCTCTTCCTCTTCCTTCCCTCTCCTCCTTCTCTGCCCCCCATGTCAAAGTCATCAAGTAAGGCAGAGGTGTCAAACTGCCAGCCCGTGGGCCGGATGCGTCACGATGAAATTGCGCCCTCCCCATTGCCGGCAATGGGGAAAAAGTTCCAACATGTCGCGCGATGTCATGTGACGTCGCGAGTTTGACATGTCTGAAGTATGGGAAACGCTGCCCTACGGCATCCTCTGGGGAAGCCAAACAGTCACACTTGCCGTTGCGTTTTCTCGTTTTCCGAGACGGCCCTTTGGATGATCCTCTGAATTTTTCCTCTCAGGGCCAGCTTTACCTGCGGCTTGGCGGGAGCGCTGGCATCCAACCCCATTGATGTGGTGAGGACGCGGATGATGAACCAGAGAACCGTACGAACCGGGCCCCAGCCCGGCTACAAGGGAACTCTAGACTGCTTGCTTCAGGTCCGTAGACGTCCTTCAGTGGCAAGAACAACGTTAGATAAGAGACCTTTATCCCGAACACAATTTGCAGGGTCCGGTGTTGCAGAATGAGGGGGTGTGTGTCTGTTTTGTACCGTGACTGAAATCACGATGTGGTTCAACCATCATGAGTCCCAACTTTCAGAGGCGAGGGACGATGGGAACACGTGGTCCAAAACATCTGGATAGCATCTACCGTATATTCCGGCGTATGATGACTTTTGAGAGCATTGAAACAGCCTCCAAACTCGGGGGTCGTCTTATACACCGAGTCGTCTTATACGCCGGAAATAAGGTAGTTTTTGGCATATAAGACGACTTTCTAGGCATGCGACTCGGCGTTGATCGTCTTATACGCCGGAAATAACGTAGTTTCCGGCGTATAAGATGACTTTTAGGCATGTGACTCGGCGTCGATCGCCTTATACGTTGGAAATACTGGTTAGTTTCCGGCGCATAAGATGACTTTCTAGGCATGCGACTCGGCGTCGATCGTCTTATATGCCGGAAATACTGGTAGTTTCCGGTGTATAAGACGACTTTCTAGGCATGCGACTCGGCGTCGATTGTCTTATACACCAGAAATAACGTAGTTTCCGGCGTATAAGATGACTTTCTAGACATGTGACTTGGCGTCGATCGTCTTGCAACCTGGTGTCGAACTCGGGGGTCGTCTTATACGCCGGGTCGCCCTATACGCCGGAATATACGGTATTTGTTCCTTATTTATAAACTGACCTTTAGACTCTCTTTGCCTCCATCCTTGGTGCCTGTAAGGGGAGGGGAAGATTCCTGCTTTTGTTTTAAATCAGAATTCAGTTCTCCTTTGGAAAAAGCCTCTCCAGACCTCGGGGTCAACTCGTAAGGATTAAACTTGATGGGGAAGACGTCCCTCCCTTGTGCGTAAAGAGGCTGAAGCTGCAGATAGTCCCTGATTTCAGGCCAGTTCTTTCCTAGGAGTGAATTCGTGGAGAACTTTTCAGCAGGAGGTCCTTAAGAACACCTTCTGTTGGGGCCGGCTTGTAGACACCCTGGCCAGCTGGTTTTGAAAGGAGACTCTTGACCATTAGTGCAAGGCCCACCATCCAGTCTTCATCCGTCCTTCGTTTGTGATACGGGACGGGATGGGAGGTGCTTCTGTTTGCAGAGAGGGAAAGAGACGGTGTCTCCTGTGCCGAGCGTGGATTATGGAATATTCAGAGGTTTTCTCTTATTTTTCGTAGACCTGGAAGAACGAAGGTTTTTTCGCCTTGTACAAAGGATTCTGGCCCAACTGGTTAAGGCTTGGGCCTTGGAATATCATTGTATCCTTTTTTCCATGCATTTTCTTTTATTTATTTATACCCTGCCTTTATTATTTCTACAAATAACTCAGTTCAGCAAATATGTCCGACACACCTTCTTCTTCCTATATTCCCCACAACAACAACAATAACCCTGTGAGGTGGGTGGGACTGAGAGAGGGTGATTGGCCCAAAGTCACCCAGCCGGCTTTCATGGATAAGGCGGGACTAGAACTCCCAGTCTCCTGGTGATTGGCCCATGGTCACCCAGGTGGTCTTCACAGCTAAGGCGGGACTAGAACTCCCAGTCTCCTGGTGATTGGCCCACAGTCACCCAGGTGATTTTCATAGCTAAGGCGGGACTAGAACTCCCAGTCTCCTGGTGATTGGCCCACAATCACCCAGCTGGGTGTTATGGCTAAGGCAAGACTTGAATTCACAGCCTCGTGCTTTCTAGCCTGTTGCCTTAACTGGCTCTATATTTTCAGACGTTTATATAAAATGTGAAATTCTCTAAACAAAAAGTAAGTGAATATCCACTTACGCCAAGCAAAGATAATATCTGCTCTGCTTTCTCTGTCTTAAAATATTTATGCCAGTTATCAATTTATTGTGGGGGGTTTTACAATTAGAAATAACTGCACTTTATTCAACAATAAGAATCTTGCACTGTTGCCTAACCCTCTGGGAGCAATGGGTTTCTGGATTTTCATTTACTCAAAATTCATTCATTTTTCTTCACTGGTAATCGCGGGACCATCATAGCAAGTGTATGCACATTTTCATTTACAAAGTTATAATTATTATTATTATTTTTGCTTCAATAGATCAAAATCCCTTCTGGAATCGGCCATCTGAAATGCACTCCTTTTTCAATTAATTTCTTAGTTAGAAACTGGGATTCTCTTCGGGATTCTCTTATTCTAATACAGTGGTTCTCAACCTTTTTAATGCTGCGACCCCCAACCGGTCGTAAGTCGAGGACTACTCAACCGGTCGTAAGTCGAGGACTACTCAACTGGTGCAGCACCGTTTGCAGAATGGGACTTTTGGCGGGCTCAGCAGGGCAGAGACAGCCTGGACAATTCCTATTGGCTTTTGAAAGCCAATAGAATTAGACTCTATTCAAGAGCGTCTATTCTATTGGCTTTCAAAAGCCAATAGAATAAAAGGGAGGAGCACAGCTAAGGAAAAGGGGGAAAAATGGCGGACTGCTTTGTTTGGCGACCCCCGTGAAATGGTCGTTCGACCCCAAATGGGGTCCCGACCCACAGGTTGAGAACTGCTGCCCTACAGGGCTAATCTGGTCGAGTCACTGCAAGAGGAGCGAGCAGATTTGCTGGAGAAACTGGAGGAAAAGCAGCTAAATGTAATTAGGGACCCTTTTTCATTTAGTAGTAAGATTCAACACTGCCTGTTTTTTTTCTTTAATAATAAGCACTAGTTCTTTGTGACGTATGAACAGCTGAAGAAATTGGATTTCTGACAGTCTGAAAATTGAAGAGGCCAGTTCCTCCATTGGTGATCGTAACCCTCAAGTGCTCTTTCCGGTATTCAAGCGTGCAGAATTGATGAAATTAAATTGTTGGTGCAAAGAACGTTGAAGTTCTCAAGCATTACAGAACAGCGTGTAACTTGAAATTGAAACAGATCTTAGCATTGGTCCCGAATTTCATATTTCATAAATATGACGAACATTTCAGTATTGGCATGTCTGAATGGGAGCAAGTGAACAATAGTTAGGGGCAGGTCTTCCGGCAGTTTTCGTTTATTTAAAAACGGGCTCTTTCCAGCAGCTACTGGTTAAAGAGTTCACAACCTTGAGAATCTGTATTTTATATACCAAAGGCATGACTTTTACAAAGCATCCTGTTGTACGCAATAGCATTGCATAAATAATGTGCAAACCGTTATTTGCAAAATAATGTTGAAAATCCTTTTTCTCTTGAAACCTCTCAGTGGTGTTTTTTTTTCTTTTAGAAAAAAAATTAGCATGACATTAATGCCGAATTAAATTCATTACTGTGAGTTTTCAGCGGTGTCTTTAATATTTTGCCCTATCTGACGATTTGAGTAGACCTAATCTTATATTTTTTTTTATTTTAAAAAGATTCAGTTGTGGGCAATAGATGAACTCTTCCACAAATACTACTTGACTGGGCTTTCTGGGAAAGAGTTTTATCGCTGCTCTTCATATTTAGGACAATAATATAAATCATTACAAGCAATGTTGACATTATGAAGACTCATTCATAAATGTCAAGTTATTACAGGTACATTGTGTGCCTGAATAAACCAATTTTTGTCTTCTACTTCCCTGAACTGTGTTCAGAGAATCCAATAATAAGCACAGATAGTTCTTAGTGGTTGTTACAGAGAGTACGCAAAGTCCTCACTTCCCAAAGACGGGAATTTATGTATAAGCAAGTCTTTCTTCCCCAAAATATTTAGAAATAGGATTGTCACAGTTATACGTTGGACCACTGCTTTGGGAAAGCTTCTGCCTGTCTTGATTTCACCGATGGATAACACAGAGTTGTTCCAAACAAATAGGAATTTTATGTATATTTTCATTTCAGCATTAAAAATAGTTTTCATACAGGATCGTAAAGTTTGAGCCGGCAACGATAGTTTGAGATTGCTCCGTTTTGCTCCAAGAGACTTTTTGTCAGAAGAAACTGGAGAATCAACTTGAGACGTCAAATTAGGCCAGCTTGACAAAATATATACATATAAATATATTTATTTATATATGACACACAAAGGACAGTGTTGTTTTTTTTTGGGGGGGGGGAACTGTATTCTGACCAGGTCAAACTTACTAAAAGCAAAGTTCAATAATGTGTTGGTTAGGTTATTTTTTTAGATTCTGTTTCCAGAGAGTATCTTTGTAGGATATGAATGTAATAATAGTTTGTAAGTAGAAACAAAGATTTAACTATTTATATCGAAGCGGTTGAAATTGTTTGTAAATTCCAGCAATACAGAGTTTAAGGAATGTTGGTTTTCTATGCAGAGTTGAAAGTGCACAGTGTCTTCCATTATAGGATTTTAAAGGTTAAAAGTGACCGATTTTGGTCACTTTATTAGAAGTATGTGCGCAAACGGGTACAATATTTTTTGTCTGAATTGCAAAACGAGTCGAGGTTTTAAATCCATGCGGAGGGTCCATGGATTTTAAATTCTAAGGTTCAGACCAATTTTTAAATGGTTCAAATGCTTTCCATCAATTGTTCCACAGATTACATGGCAGCAAAACTAGAACATTTTTTTTAAAAAAAAAATAGAAAACAAGCTAGTTTTATTGTTAATAAGTCTATGCTGAATTCATATTCCATCTTCAAGGGCACAAACAGCTTGAATGGAGCTACATGTTCTTCCTTTTTGTTTTACCAGCAAAGAAAAGTGTCACATGTTTTTATTAAATAATAGATATGCAGTAGATGTCTGATGCAATCTGTATTTTTCAAAAATATCTAATTTTTCTATGGTGTATGCAGTAGGTTCAGCTCTACTGTTCCCACCTATATCAGAAGGAATGGTTTAGTACAGGGGTCTTCAAACTTGGCCCTTTTATGACTTGTGGACTTCAACTCCCAGAATTCCTCAGCCAGGCACGCGTGCCTGGCTGAGGAATTCTGGAAGTTGAAGTCCACAAGTCATAAAAGGGCCAAGTTTGAAGACCACTGCTCTAAGGACTTCAACTCCCGGAATTCCTCGGCCAGCGTGACTGACTGAGGAATTCTGGGAGTTGAAGTCCACAGGTCTTAAAAGAAGTTGTCAAGATTGGACAGCCAAGGTTTAGTAGTGTATTAGACTGGATGAACCTTGCAATAAATATCCAAAGGATTGTGTGAGTTTTACCTGGCAGTTCATCCTGAGCTCAACATTTCAGCCAGCTTCAAACCGTTGTGTGTTTAGCAATGTCCTTCACGCAGAGGTTGCCACATGCCCATCCGAAGAACCGAGATGATCTAAGATTCAGAACATAGGGAATGTAAAGTACGGAACCTTCTTCTGGAAATCAGGCCAAAATATTAAAATTCTGAGTGATCAAGTGCTCTAGGCGTTTGGTTTTATAAACAACGCAAGCTAGCTGTTCAAAACTGTTTTTCCGAGTTACGTTTGTGAGATTTGTGCCTGAAAGGAACTGTTGTGTTCCATGAAACCACACTCTTGCTTAATTAAAACGTTAATTCCTTGTCTTCCTGCTCCATCAAATTGTTAAGAAGGGCGTATTAAAATGAAAGCAGTTGGTTCAATGCCACATTTTTTTCCCCTCAAAATTGTTAATACGTCCGTGATAGCTATTATTCTGCTAATGCCCATTTTAAATGTTTTATTTGCTAATAGTTGTTGCAGTGGTGCTATTTATTTGTGCGCATTCTGCACTGTTTTGTTAATAAGCTGTCGTTGTTTCGAAAGTTCAGACTTTATTTCAGTAAGAAGATCATCTAAATGTTTTTTTAAGATCATACAGACGAACATTGAAATGGCTGGAGTGAGTATGTTTGTTAATGCCTTCCTGTCCGAAGGAATTTTTGACTTGGATGTACCTTTTATTTGCAAAAAAAATAAACCTCATTATTTTGTTTTACTTAATGTTGTTTGTCAGATTCATTTGCTGAGAAATGTTTTTGCATATGCAACCAGACACAAAACATTAACAGAATAACAAGAGTTGGAAGGGATCTTGGAGGTCTTCTAGTCCAACCCCCTGCTCAGGCAGGAAACCCTATAGTACCATTTCAGACAAATGGTTGTCCAATCTCTTCCTAAAAACCTCCAGTGATGAAGCACCTACAACTTCTGGAGACAATTCTTGGAACAAATGTAGAATTATATATTATAAATTGGAAGTGTCTTGGCGACGTTTCGACAAAGTCCCATTCGTCATCTTCAGGCTGGTGTTTTCGGCTTCGTGCTTCTAGGAGCTCCTAGAAGCACGAAGCCGAAAACACCAGCCTGAAGATGACAAATGGGACTTCGTTGTCTAGAGGAATTTTGGGGCTCATCCTGGGTCAGTCACTTCCGGACTTCAGGATGGTGCTGTGAATAAAATGGCAGTGCTTTCATTTGTACTACCTAGAACTCTCTAAGGCCCTGTTTCTCAACTTCGGCCAACTTTAAGAGAGGTGACTTCAACTCCCAGAATTCCCCAGCCAGCTATGCTACCTGTGTGAGCTATGCTGGCGCAGTGGTTGGAATGCAGTATTGCAGGTGAAATCTGCCCACCGCCAGGAGTTCTAACGGGGCCTCAGGGTTGACTCAGCCTTCCGTCCTTTCAAGGTCGCTAAAATGAGAACCCAGATAGGTGGGGGCCATCATCACTATGTAAACCACTTAGGGCTGAAAAGCACGGTGAAGTGGTATATACAGTTAACTCTTAAGTGCTATTGCCCTTCCTTCCTTTCTTCCTTCCTTCCTTCCCTCCCTCCCTCCCTCCTTTCTTCCTGCCTCCTTCCTTTTCTCCTTCCTTTCCTTCATTCCTTCGTTCCTCCTTTCTTCCTGCATCCTCTCTCCTTCCTCTCCTTCCTTCTTCTTTTCTTTCTTTCTTCCTTCCTTCCCTCCCTCCCTTCTTTCTTCCTGCCTCCTTCCTTCTCTTCCTCCCTCCCTTCTTCCTGCCTCCTTCCTTTTCTTCCTTTTCTTCATTCCTTTGTTCCTCCCTCCTCTCTTCTTCCTCTCCTTCCTTCTTTTCTTCCTTCTTCCCTCCCTCCTTTCTTCCTGCCTCCTTCCTTCTCTTCCTTCCTTCCTTCCTTCCTCCCTCCCTCCCTCCCTCCCTCCCTCCCTCCCTCCCTGCTAATGCCTTATTGCAGGCTAATTCCACTACCTGCCAATTCTTCGATTCTGACCAGCTCAGAGTTGACTCAGCCTTCTGTCCTTCCATGGTCGGTAAAATGAGGACCCAGATTGTTGGGGGGGGGCAATATATGCTGACTCTGTAAACTGCTTAGAGAGGGCTGTAAAGCAGGGAAGTGGTGTGTAAGTCTAAGGGCTATTGCTAGTGCTATTTCAGGCCTCCACACCTGGCATCTAGCCCCGAAACCTAAAAACACGAGAGAAACACCTGGGCTGCCTTACTAGCAATAAAAGATAAAAATGGGAAAATTAAAATCATTTTCAACAAAGCTGCCTACTTGCTGTGTCCTGGAGAGACTTTAAGACTGGATTCAGCCATTCCTTTCCTTCTTGGGAGATAGGCAAAACTGGTTGGAAAAGCCCAACCTTTGTTTCAAAAGAAGAACCGGCAAAACACACACACACACACACACACACACACACACACACACACACACACACACGAGCATTTTATGTATTTTGCGTTTCAAAAGACGAAGAGGGGAGATGCGATGAGGCGCAGGACTGGAGTGGCTGGGCAACGTTAGGCCTGGAAACCTGGAAATGGGTTGTGATGGGTCTCGATTGATTTGAAATGGGATTTTTAAAATAATGGGATGAATGCTTCCCTCACCGGGAAAACGGTTTATGGTTTGACTTTTGGGGAAAAAAGTGGTAAGATGGAACACGAGAGGAAGCCAAAGATTAGAATTAAAAGAGAACAACTCCCCTTTGAAATGTTAATATAGTATAAGGCAGGGGTCTTTAAACTTGGCCCTTGGATGACTTATGGACTTCAACTCCCAGAATTCCTCAGCCAGGCACGCTGGCTGAGGAATTCTGGGAGTTGAAGTCCACAAGTCATCCAAGGGCCAAGTTTAAAGACCCCCCCCCCTGGTATAAGGGGTCCCTGACTTACCACAGTTCATTTAGTGACCGTTCGAAGTTACAACGGCGTTGAAAAAAGTGACTCACGACCGCTTTTCACACTTGCAGCATCTCTGGGGTCTGGTGATTTATATTCGGATGCTTGACCACCGACTCACCTGTATGACTGTCATAGTGTCCTGGTGTCACATGATCCCCTTTTTTGCAACCTGACTAGCAAAATCCATGGGAGAAGCCAGATTCTCTTAACAACTGGGTTACTAATTTAACCACTGCAGCGATTCACTTAACAACTGTGCCAAGAAAGGTCCAAAAACCTTAGTTTAGGTGTGCGTCATGTATGTGTTTCACTTTGAGAGCTGGCCACTAAATTTCATTTTTGATGTGTGCCGTTGTGCCCACAGTAAAAAAAACGACAATAAAGCTTATCTTGTCTTGCCTTGTCTTATCTATACATATGTTGTTGATAGTATGTTTAGGTGTGCGTCATGTATGTGTTTCACTTTGAGAGCGGGCCACTAAACTTCATTTTTGATGTGTGCCGTTGTGCCCACAGTATAAAAATATCATTAAGGATTATCTTATCTCATCTTATCTTAATTTAGGAGTGCAAAAAATCCCGAGCGCCACCAGGGGGCGCTAAAGACCCAGGCCGGCTCTAGGTCTCTCCGCTGCCGCCCAGCGTCCACCTTGAGCATTGCAGCCGGTGCTTTAATCCAAAAAAATAAAAAAGCGCCTCTCTTTTTTGTCTTTCCGAGGAAGAAACGGAGGGCTTTTCTTCCCCTTTCTAAGTCTCTGATCCAGACGGTCCGGCCCCCTCTGTCGCGGCCGGCCGCTGACCATTGGCCGAGCCGCACGCCCGTCAAAGCTCCGGCGGCGCTCAGCCGCTATCCCCGTGGCGTGGGAAGCATCTCGCGCGCATCCCGGCCGTTCCTCGTGCGCTGCGCTTGCAGATGCTGGGGCGTCCTCGGGATTGGAGGTAGCGTTTTTTTGGGGGGGGCGAGGGGCGCAGCGGGGCAGGTTGCCCCCCCTTGGGGGGGGGCGGCGGCTTTGCATCGGGGCTCGTGATCAGTTTTGCAAAATTGGGGGTGGGGGAGGGAGAGAAATTCTGGGGAGGGGGAAATTTTTGCAAAAGAGAAGGGGGGTCCCTCTCCCCCACCCCCCAGCCCGGTTGCACCCCCCCACCCCCCAGCCCGGTTGCAACGGTCTTCTGAGTTTGCACCGTGCCAAAAAATCCAGCCTGCGCCTTGTCTAAAGCATTGCAAAACGTCTTGCACGTCTTTTTTGGGGAGGGGGTGGTGGTGGGTGGGCTTCTTTGTTTTTTTTTTGTGTGTGTGTGTGTGGAATGGGGTGGGGGGTCGATTTGCGCCCCTGCCCGATTCCTTGGGATCTCTTTTCACTGCTTTGGAAGAAGGTCGGGACTCCGTTGATGCGTTGGCTGGGGAAGGCAGGCTTTGTAGTCCTTAGGAGGGGTGGGGGCGGATTGATGGCTGTGGTTTATTATTCCTTAAGGGCTTTGTCCTCTGAAGTCTGGGGAGGGGGCGGGGGGGCGGCTAAGCGTGGATTTCTGGGCGATCAGGGAGACAGTTTTTTTCCACCCCAGGAGAAAATTTACAATTGGTTGTAATGTTCCTAGCTCCTTTGGGTAAAGGGGTCTTCGAACTTGGCTCTTTTAGGACTTGTGGACTTCTACTCCCAGAATTCCTCAGCCAGGCAGGTGTGCCTGGCTGAGGAATTCTGGGAGTGGAAGTCCACAAGTCCTAAAAGGGCCAAGTGGGAAGACCCCTGCCCTAACACCTTCCTGATCATCCAGAAAAATTAAAATGAATTGCAAAATTAGGTTCTCGGGCAGAAGCTGGGGAAAAGTGGAAACATTTTGACTTAATATATGGATGGGTTGTGGCTTTTTTTTTTTTTTTTTTTTTTTTTTGTGGCCTTGGAAAAGTGGAAGTTACAATTGCAACAGTGTTAAGCTGGACACAATGTTTTCCTCTGCCCTTTTTTCACAGGAATCCTTGGGCTTAATAATTATGTTTATTAACAAGGCAGCACTTGCCAGTTGGCGTGGTTGGGTTTACCTGTGCGTGTCTGGGAAACTCATTTTTAGGAAGTCTGGCTTTTGAACCAAGGTGGCGGGGAAATATGGAACATATTGTATTATACCAACAAGAAAAAAAAAATATCAGAATACTGATATTTGCTCTTCCACCGCACCCTGCACAGTATTGCGCAACAATTGATTTGAAATTCTTGGGGATCTGCCAGGTTCTCTGCCACTTTGTGTGTGTCGTTCTATTATGGTATATTGTGTGTCACTGTATTATTTTGTAATGGGTTCAGTCAAAATGTGTGATTGTGTATTGCACGGGCGCTGGGTTTTTCAAAAGTCTACAATTCCACTGTCTTTTACGAACTTCATTCTAACGTTGTAAATTAGATTTTAGATTAATTTGGGGGGGAATAAGTATTGTTAAAAACGGTTTTTTAAAAAATATGTTCTGGGCGGTTTTTGGCTACTTTAAAATAGGTGGCCATCGCTGAATTGCAAATTTGATAAAAAGCAAACATTACGAAGAAAAGGGCCTAAGCGTAGAAAACAATGCCCGAGCAGAGGGGTTGGACTAGATGACCTCCAAGGTCCCTTCCAACTCTCTTGTTGTTGTTATAAAACTAGCAGGGGTGTGTCACTTAGATATGAATCATTATTAGTTCCATTTATATAGCAGCTTTTCTCCAGGAGCCCAATATATATTAGCACCTCTCCTGCCACTAATTTTTATTCACATCTGGGCATTAATCCTTGTGATGTTGAATGGATAGAGAGTTCAACTAATAGAATAACAAGAGCTGGAAGGGACCTTGGAGGTCTTCTAGTCCAACCCTCGCTCAAGTAGGATGCCCTACGCCAGGGCTTTTCAACCTTTTCACCCATTGTACCACTTTTAAGATATGGCAACATCCGAGTATCACCAGTCGCCTAGCAAGGTGTCAAAAACTTGATCCCCCCCCCCAAAAAAAGGAAAAAAGTGATAAAGTACAGGTAGTCCTCGACTTACAACAGTTCGCTTAGTGACTGTTTGAAGTTACAGTGGCCCTGAAAAAAGTGCCCCCCAAGCCACAGCCGAGCAAGACACCTGTCTGCCCGCCTGGCGGTGCTCTTCCTCCTGTCTGAGGTTTTCATTGTTGTGAGCATTTCTGTTGAGGATTGGCAGCGGGGGTGGGGTGGGGGGTGTTCGGTTTTTATTCCCCCCGTCTGCTGGGTGATTGCAGCAGGTTTTGGTCACTTCACATGACCCTGGGACACTGTGACCGTCATAAATATGAATCAGTTGCCAAGCATCTGAATGTAAATCACAAGACCCTGGAGATGCTGCAACACTCCAGCTGATTGGTGCTTCTTCTGGGCTCAGCAGAAGCGCCAGGATCAGTGCTGCTTTCCAGTTGATTGGTGCTTCTTCTTCTGGGCTCAGCAGATGCACCAGGATCAGTGCCGAGCTCCAGCTGGAGCCTAGCACTGATCCTGGCGCTTCCACTGAGCCCTGACAGCCCCCCAAAAACACCAATCAGCTGGAAAGCGGCATTGATCCTGGCGCTTCCGCTGAGCCCTGACAGCCCTGCAACTCCAGCCGTCTCTCGCTCAGGCTTGTGCGGTGCTGCCACTGGTTCAGCTCATTCCCCTCCCCTGCTACCACTTTTCTAGGATGGTCTTGTACCACCTGCCAGGTGCCCATGTACCACAGGTGGTACCCTTCCCACTGATTGAAAAGCCCTGCACTATGCCATTCAGGACAAATGGCTGTCAGATGTACTGTAGTATGTATGTATGTATGTAACCATCCATTTCCTCCAGCTAAGAGTGACTTTTCTTAGACCTAGGCCGAAAACTTAACTACACGCCCACTTTCCATTTAATGTGGCATAAATCATGTGTGGGCCAAAATGAATACAAGTAGACCTCAGCTTACAACCTCAACTGAGACTAACATTTCTATCGTTAAGCGAGACGTTTGTTAAATGAGCTTTGCCCCATTTTACGACTGCCCTTGCCACAGTTAGGTCAATAACTGCAGTTATAAAGTGAGTAACAAGGTGGTTAAGTGGATTCCCCTTTGACTTTGGTCGCAAAAGGGGATTACGTGACTCCAGGACGCTGCAAACAGTTGTAAGTGGCCAAGCGTCCAATTTTTGATCCCGTGACCGCGGGGATGCTACAAAGGTCATAAGTGTGAAAAACGATCATGAGTCATTTTTTTCTCGGTGCCATTGTAACTTCGAACGGTCACTGAGCGGGCTGTCGTAAGTCAGGGACTAGCTGTATTCCTTGCTGGAGCCAAACTGCATCAAGTAAAACAGCTTTCCGTGCTGGAAAAACGTAATTCTGCTTCCTCAAGGAAAGAGGAGATCATTTTGCTGGCTGTCCAGGAACAGTGACCGATAGGACAGCTGACGGTCAGAAGATGGGGGAGGATATTGACCTCCCCCGAGGCGTAGCAGATCGGTAGCTGGGATTGCAAACTTCAGGCGATGCGTCTCCTGCGCCCCTATTCTGTTTCCTCTTGATGCAAAAAAACATGCTTGGCAATATTGTTACGCTGAGGTTGCCCTTCCCTTTTCCTGTGAAATAGTTGGTCTTGCAGGATCCAGCCTGGGACGGTCACCAAGGTGGGTCTTCACTGCTGGTCATGTTTGACAGCGTTATCCTGGTTTTACTCTTTATTTACTTACTTACTTACTTATTTATTTATTTAGCTTTTGTCCTTGTAGTAGAGAACAGGAGTCCCAAAATTGCTTTTTCCGGAGGCAACTGGACTTTCTTTGTTTTTCTTTGAAGAAGTTTCACTTCACACCCAAGAAGCTTCTTCGGTTGTGAAGGGATGGTGGGGAAGGGAAGGATGGATACTCCTTGCAGACCGCCCAGGCTACAACACTGTCCTTTAAGCAGTTCGGACAAGGATCCACACCCATTTGCACTACCCAGTTAACCCTGAGGACACAGATAAACCTTGAAGACTCTCTGATCTAAGTCTAAAAGAAGGCTGTCATGGTTCCAACAGATTACACTCTTCCAAAGAACTCCAAGGCGTGTTCACCTTAAATCTTTTATTCGAGTAACATAATATCGGCACTGTATAATTGAAGCCAAAAACTGAATTCCCCTCCCCTGGGCACCTAGTATCAAAGCACAATTCCTTCCTCCAATTAACAGTCATAAATCACATTCCCCAATTATTTTGAAGGTCACAGGCTTCCTCTCCAGCCCCCAATTCTTTATCAGCTCTGGGCTCAATAACCTTGATTCCCAGGCTAGGTTTAGTGTTGTTATGTCTAGCTGGACCCTCATTCACATCCCCCCCTCCCAACACCATCTAACTCTAAAAGCAAAAGGGAAAAAGATGGCTACATTTCCATCCGATGATCGGCTGTCTGCAAGGAATATAAATCCTTCCATTCCCCATCATCCAATCAGAGCTGAAGAAGCTTCTGTGGTGAGGAGCGAAACAATAATAATAAAAAATAATAATAATAAAAGTTGGAAGGGACCTTGGAGGTCTTCTAGTCCAACCCCCTGCTCAGGCAGGAAACCTTATACCATTTTGGACAAATGACTGTCCAGTCTCTTCTTAAAAACCTCCAGTGTTGGAGCATTCACCGCTTCTGGAGGCAGGTTGTTCCACTGGTTAATTGTTCTCACTGTCAGGAAGTTTCTCCTTAGTTCTAGGTTGCTTCTCTCCTTGGTTAGTTTCCATCCGTTGCTTCTTGTCCTGCCTTCAGGGGCTTTGGAGAATAGCTTGACTCCCAATTCTTCTTTGGGACAGCCCCTGAGATACTGGAACACTGCTATCATGTCCCCCCTTGCCCTTCTCTTCATTAAACTAGACATACCCTATTCCTGCAGCCGTTCCTTATATGCTTTAGCTTCCAGTCCCCTAATCATCTTTGTTGCTCTTCTCTATACTCTTTCTAGAGTTTCAACATCTTTTTTACATCGTGGTGACCAAAACTGGATGCCGTATTCCAAGCGTGGCCTTACCAAGGCCTTGTAAAGTGGTATTAATGCTTCACGTGATCTTGATTCTATCCCTCTGTTAATGCAGCCTAGCACTCTGTTGGCCTTTTTGGCAGCTGCAGCACATGGCTGGCTTATATTTAGGTGATTGTCCACTAGGACTCCGAGATCCCTCTCACAGTTGCTACTATTGAGCAAAGTACCCCCTATACTATACCTGTGCATTTGGTTTTTCTTGCCTAAATGTAGAACCTTGCTTTTTTCACCATTGAATTTCATTGGGATAGATGGGGAACTCATCAAATTTGCAGATGACACCAAGCTGGCAGGAATGGCCAACACTCCAGAAGACAGACATACAAAGAAAACTTATATAAAATGTTTTATAGATGGCATATGACACCAGTTCGCTTAGCGAAAATGTTTAAAAATTTATCGGATGCATGTTGGAAATGTAAGCAAAAACCGGGTACTTATGATCATGCCTGGTGGACATGTTCTATTGCAAAATAATATTGGTCTAAGATTCATAGATGGTTAAAAAAGATGATGAAAATCCAGACAGAATTTAAACCAGAACTGTTCCTGTTAGGTATATTAAGACCTAACTATGGCAAAGAAAATGATTATTTAATATTACATGTATTGACAGCTGCAAGAATAGTATTTTCCCAATTTTGGAAAAATGAAAACCTACCATCAGACCAGATTATAATTTTGAAAATCCTAGATTGTGCAGAAATGGACAGATTAACGTTAGAGATGAAGGAGAAAGAGGATTCGATCTTCTATAAAACCTGGGGAAAATTTTATCAGTGGGTTGAAACATGTTAGAATAAGAAGAGATTTTAGAGCTTTATTATATTAAGTATTAAGCTTGATGATTGGAAATAGTTGCTATGCTATCAACTATGTTAATTATTTAAAGGAATATTACTGCTTTACCAAAATTCGGTTGTAACTAGACCGATTCATTCTTATAAATGTCTAGTATTATATGAACAATAATACTCAATATGAAGACCTGGACGACAGTTTGTTCGCTGAATCACGTATTTACTGTAGCTATCCACACCCTGTCCCCTTTATCCCGATTTCCCTGTACCAGCCCCGACCCTACCTTTTCCCTACCCATATAAAATCTAATAAAATATATTTTTTTAAAAAAGATTTGTCTGGCATGATCTATTTTTGACAAACCCATGTTGGCTTTTAGTAATGACTTTGTTTGCCTCTAGGTGTTCGCTGATTCATTGTTTGATTATCTTTTCCAGAATCTTCCCAGGTATTGAGGTCAGGCTGATAGGTCTGTAATTTCCTGGGTCCATTTTTTTCCTTTTTTGTAGATGGGAATTACATCAGCTCTTTTCCAGTCCTCTGGTAGTTCCCCTGTGCTCCAGGATCTTTGAAAAATATAGTTCAATGGTTCTGAGATCACATCTGCCAGTTCCTTGAGAACCTTGGGGTGTAATCCATCTGGTCCTGGCGATTTGAACTCGTCTAGGCTGGACAGGTGCTCACTTACCATTTTCTTGCCTATCTTAACTTGTGTTTCTATTCTGTTTTTTATGGCACTATTTTTGATAGGTTGGTCTGTTTTTTCCTGTTCTGTAAAGACAGATGCAAAAAACGAGTTAAATAGTTCTGCTTTCTCCCTGTTGCTTGCCACCTTCTTGCCACTTCCACCCACTAATGGAATAATCATTTCCTTCACTTTTTGCTTGTTTTTTACACGTTGAAAGAAGCTTCTTTTGTTAGCCTCTTCAAAGAAAAACAAGAAAGTCCAGTGGCCTCCTGAAAAAGCATCTTTGGGACAACCAGGACCTGGGGGACTTGAGAATCTCCATAGGCCTTCAGAGAATAGGAGATTTATCCTTCATAATCAGAGCGGAGTGTAATAAAAATGAAATCTTACAGAAAAAAAAAACTACCGGTGACCAGTGGGAATATATAAATGTCAAGCATCCGTCCTTAGTTGAAGGGTTTCCGATGCTCACAAAAAGTGCTAGGACTTTAAAAGAGGCAGATGGGTTACACGTTAGCAGTGTGATTGTGATTCGTCCCACAGACAGCCAGATGTTTAGACTGGATTTCACATTTTTGTCCACCTATCGAGTCCTTACCAAGGACCTGGGACAGGCAGATGTTTGATGGTGTTACAAATATTATTGCCGGATGTAAGTTATTCTGAATAAAGCCGCCTTTTGCAATTGACGGATGGGGAATTTGTCAATGCCGAAGGTGTTCCAGCGGTGCTCCAGATGTTTGGGGATTGCACCTCGGGCTCCTATCACTATTAATGCTACCTTGTTTTTTTTGGGGGGGGGGCACATTTCTATAGGTAGTCCTCAACTTACGACGCGATTGAGCATTTATGCTGCTAAGTGAGACATTGGTGAAGTGAGTTTTGCACCATTTCACTTTCTTGCCACATTGGTTGAGCGAATCATTGCAGTCTTTAAATAGGAACACGGTCATTAAGCAAATCCAGCTTCCCCCACTGACTTTGTTTGTCAGAAGGTCGCAAAAGGGGATCACATGACACCCCGCACCAGGACGCTGCGACCGTCGTAAATGTGAGTCAGTTACCAAGCGTCTGAATTTTGATCCTATGATCACAGGGGACCCTGCAACGGTCGTAAGTGTGAAAAATGGCAATGGGTCATTTTTTTCATGCTGTTATAACTAAGCAACCTGTTGTAAGTTGAGAACTAACTATTTGTAGGTCTTTGCATTTTGTTATCTTTTTCCGGATTTTTTTTCCTGTTCTATTCTGCTGTCTCTGGGTACTGCCAGCTCCACTATTCAGACTTTTTTTGTCTTTCTTATTGACACTTGTTAAGTCTGGTGTGTTATGTAGCAGGTTCTTGTCTGTTTGATTCTAAACTCCCAGAGCAATTTCGCTTCCTCATTTTCTATGATTTTCTTTATTTTACGGTCCCACCGATTCTTGCTTGCAGGCAAAGGATATTTCTTGGCAGTTCCTCTTATGCATTTATTATTATTATCGATCATCGCACAGTCAGCCAGATGTTCAGACTGGATTTGGCATTTTGTCTACCTATCGAGTCCTTACCCAGGACCTGGGATAGGCAGATGTAGATGTTTGATGGTATTACAGGTATCGTCGCAGGATGGAAGCCGTTCCTAATAAGGCCGCCTTTTGCAATTGACTAATAGCAAATTTGTCAATGCCAATGGTGTTCAAGTGGTGCTCCAGTTGTTTTGGGATTGCACCAAAGGAGCCTATTACTATTGGTACTACCCTTGCTTGCTTTTGCCACAGTCTTTCTATTTCTATTTGTAGGTCTTTGTATTTTGTTATCTTCTCCAGTTCTTTCTCTTCTATTCTGCTATCTCCAGGCACTGCCACGTCCACTATCCAGACTTTTTTGTCTTTCTTATCGACAATTGTTAAGTCTGGGGTGTTATGTTGCAGGTGCTTGTCTGTTTGAATTCTGAAGTCCCAGAGCAGTTAATTTTATCATTTTCTATGACTTTCTCTATTTTATGATCCCACCAGTTTTTGCTTACAGGCAAATGATATTTTTTGCAGATCTTCCAATGCACCATTGTTGCTACTTTGTCATGCCGATGCTTGTAATCAGTCTGTGCAATCTTCTTGCAACAGCTTACCAAGTGGTCCACTGTTTCTTCAGCTTCTTTGCATAGGCGGCACTTACTGTCTGTTGCTGTCTTCTCAATTTTGACTTTGTATGCATTTGTCCTTAAGGCTTGGTCTTGTGCAGCCAGAATTAGTCCCTGGGTCTCTTTCTTCAATTTTCCTGCTCTTAGCCATTGCCAGGTTTTATTATTAGCTGCTTTTCCAGCTATTTTTTTCATGTATTGGCCATGTAGTGCTTTGTCTTCCCATGCCTCTATTCTGTTCTTCATTTGGTCTTTCTTGTAGGCCAGTTTGGTCTCTCCAGTAGTTAGTAAGCTTTCCTGATATACTAATTTCAGTGCATCTTCATCATTGTTCTTCAGATATTCTTCCAAAGCCATTTCTTCTTCTTCAACCATCTGATGTACTTGTAGCATTATTATTATTATTATTTATTATTATTATTATTATTATTATTATTATTATTATTATTATTATCATTATTGTTGTTGTTGTTGAATTTATTTGCTGCCCATCTCACGGTTCGAGGCGACCCTGAGCTGGCTTACAGTGGGATTAAAAATAGACAAAAATATACCAGTTCAAAAATAAATGGCTTAAATCCCGGGCATGAATTTGAACGTGTATGAGAAGATTTTAGCCAGCTATTTTTAAACATCGCTGGTCTGGTAGAGTTTAACCCAAATTGCATCTGTGCTGCTGTGTTCTGAAGATGCTGACACAACTTGAAACACGCAGACAGGTGCTCATTTCGGCATAATAATGCTTTTCAGATTTAAAAAAAATGCATGAATAGCACTTCTGTATTTGCATCTGAATGCAAAAATGCCTTTGGCTGCTTGCGGTTTCTCAGCAAGTTAATAATATGTTTCTTCCATTCACAATCTCCTTTTTTGCTGCAGAACAACAGGCAAAAAGAAATTGAATTTCACATTATTTTTCTGTGGAAGCTGAATAACAAAGTTTGAAGGGGGCTTTGGAAGTCTTCTAGTCCAACCCCTTGCTTTGCACATTGTATCTCTTAAAATGAGGAATAAAATGATTGTATAAGCGGAACTGTCCTCTGTTAAATGTCTTTCATTATTGGTCAGAATGCTTTTATCATATTCAAGGGCCAAAGTAAGGGGTCACACAAGACAGCATGTGCTGGCTCTTAAACTGCTCATTTCTCTTAAATCTGCTCTAGAAGGAAATTTGGGTTTTATGTGTGCTAAAGGAGAGGGGCAGACGTCAGAAAAAGGAAATTAACTGTTTTATGTTTCCTGATGAATCAGTTTCTTGGCTGCTGTAGGAAGCTGATTTATATAAATCTAGAACTCCTTCTTTTTTTGTTCCACGTTGTGCCTGTTTTGTTCTTTCCCACATTGTTGCTTTTGCTGATATAAACCTGTCTTCCCCCATTACTTTCACTTGTCAGAAGTTTGCAAAAGGGGATCACGTGACCTGGGGTAAGTACATGCCAGTTGCAAAGCGGTCTTAATTTTGATCACATAACCGTGGAGAGGCTGCAAAAGTCGTCCCTTTTTTTTTTCCAGTGCCATTGTAACTTTGAACAGGCAATTAATGAACTGTTGTAAGTTGGGAACTAACCATAATGCCTTTGTCTTGCATCGTTATTTACTGTCTGGCCCTGGGATTCGTTTGGAGATGCTAAATATAAATCATTTTAACTATTTTTCTTTGCAAGCAGCGCTGAGGGATGAAAAGGCCTTTCGCCCAGAAGGGAGCTGCTGGTTTTTGGGACCATGTTCTACCTTTGTTACCCATGAAGATGAAAAGACCAACCTGGAATCTAAAAGGTGGTTTCAAGTAAGTGTCTCTGTCCAGGAGGTTGAAAATCACTATTTATCTTTTGAGGATTTGCTTTTAAAAGCATTTCTTTATAAAACTGAGCCAAAACATTGAAAGGAGCAGAATATCACTCCTTTTACTTCATTGTTGAATTGTAGCAGACAGTGACTTAAAAAAATCAAATTCTTTCTTTTTTTTGGTAAAAGTTATAATAATAATACAGTTGGAAGGGACCTTGGAGGTCATCGAGTCCAACCCCCTGCTCAGGCAGGAACCCTACACCATTTCAGACAAATGGCTGTCCAGTCTCTTCTTAAAAACTTCCAGGGTTGGTGCATTCACCGCTTCTGGAGGCAGCTTGTTCCATTGGTTAATTGTTCTCAATGTCAGGAAATTTCTCCTTAGTTCTCTCCTTGATCAGTTTCCATCCATTGCTTCTCGTCCTGCCTTCAGGTGCCTTGGAGAATAGCTTGACTCCCTCTTCTTTGGGGCAGCCCCTGAGATACTGGAACGCTGCTATCCTGTCCCCCCTTGTCCTTCTCTTCGTTAAACTAGATATACCCAATTCCAGCAACCGTTCCTTATTTGTTTTAGCCTCCAGTCCCCTAATCATCTTTGTTGGTTTTTTACAATAACAGCCTTAGTATCTGGCGTACAGCGTGTTGTCTTGGTTCACAATTTTTTTTAGAAAAGAATATACAATTAGTAATAGTTAATAAACAATAATAATTAATTTTTATATTTCCATAATTAATATATCAATTTATAATATATTTCCTTGATCTTCTCTTCACCCCGTAGTATTCTCCTTTTACAACATTCAACAAAAATAATTTCTAATATTTGATATTTTCCATATTTAAATGCTTAAATAAAAACATTTTCTTCTATAATTATACCAACAATAGTAGCGTCCACGTATAGCATTTTTTTCTTATCAGCTTATGTTATTTTCGTAAGAGTCATCTTATTGATTCACCATGTATCTTATTTTCATCAATCTTGTTTAAGCTCAATTTCTCCATAATATTCAAACAATTCTTGCCAATCATATTTTTCCCAGTATTTAACATCTAAATATCCAAATTTTCCATTTAAATATATCATCCCAGTATTTCCATCTTTCATATATTATAGAAATACTATACTATTTATCTAGCAGAACATCTATCCATAACGTCTTTCTAGTCAATTTATATTTCACTTCTGTTTGTAAAAATTAGTTAAATCACTATATATTCTTTTTTTCAGAATTCTTATTCAGCCTAATTTCCCCTCAATATTTCAATCATTCCTTAATCCTAGATCTTTTCAAACTTAATTTGTCTTTAAAATTCAAACTTTTCCTTCACTTACAACATCCTAATATTTTTACATTTTGTATCTTATCCAAAAATATTATATTCTTATATCTCTTATCCCACCTATTCTAAAATCCCTTTATGGCCAAAGTTATTTGTTTATTTAGCTGTATTCAAACAAGTGTTTACTCATATAATATTCCATCTGGTAGGGCGAATCCAGTCTCTTCAGCCCGTCTCTAATCTTCTTCCTTTGCCGAATTGTTTTCCAAATTAATATTTTCAACTTGTCCAGTTCTTGTATTTTTGTAGTTATTGTTAGGAGTAGAGAATACATAGTAGATAGGATGTATGCTTTTTGTCTCCCAAACAGTGATTCTCCTAGCAGTGTCCATTTTGTTAAAAGTCTTCTTTCTTCTCAGGTTTATTTTAACGTTCGAATGCATAAGGTATCTTTTCCATATTTATTGTTGTATCCACGTCTTGTAAGTATTTTCTTGTTTGTATTAAGTTATAATTCCCTTCATTTGTAACTTCACCAGTTGAATCATTTTTTTTCTAGTTCACATTCTGTTGTCTGGATTGTTTGTTCATTCTTTACCATCATTCTCTGGATGTTTTTTGATTGTAGATTTAAGTTAGAAGTATATTCACTTGTAGTATCAAAGTTATGTTTAATCTCCTTGTGGTTTAAGTCTGTTGTAGTTTTATCTGTCGTAGGAGCATCTGGAAGGGGGTGTTGGTGAAGTGGGCTGTAAGACTTGAGAGCGGCACCATGGCAGACCAGTCTTTTGTGACACTAGCCACAAAATGATTCCATTTTGTAAAAGGAGCACTTGTTCTTGGATCATCGCTACGGAATTACAGAACGACAAGGAAGTTGACAGTATTGATCACTCCCCATGTATCTGATGCAATGAGGATAGTCTTAGAAAAGATCTTTGATGAAGTAAAGGTGGTGGATGTTTTGAACGGTGGTGATTCAGCCCATCTTTGATCTATTGAAAAGGCCTGAACCATATAAGGAAAGGCTGCTGGAACTGGGTATGTTTAGTTTAATGAAGAGAAGGACGAGGGGGGGGGACAGGAAAGCAATCTTCCAGTATCTCAGGGGCTGCCCCAAAGAAGAGGGAGTCAAGCTCTTCTCCAAAGCACCTGAAGGCAGAGCAAGAAGCAACGGATGGAAACTCATCAAGGAGAGAAGCAACCTAGAACTAAGGAGAAACTTCCTGACATTGAGAACAATTAACCAGTGGAACAACCTGCCTCCAGAAGCGGTGAATGCTCCAACACTGGAAGTTTTTAAGAAGAGACTGGATAGCCATTTGTCCGAAATGGTATAGGGTTTCCTGCCTGAGCAGGACTAGAACTCACCACCTCTTTGTTCCTAGGCCAGCACCTTAACTACTAGACCAAACTGGCTCTCTTAATTGTACCTTATGCTGCCTGAGAAGGGGGTTGGACTAGATGACCTCCAAAGTCGCTTCCAACATTATTATTATTATCATTCATCGCACAGTCAGCCAGATATTCAGACTGGATTTGGCATTTTGTCTACCTATCGAGTCCTTACCCAGGACCTGGGATAGGCAGATGTGGATGTTTGATGGTATTACAGGTATCGTCGCAGGATGGAAGCAGTTCCTAATAAGGCCGCCTTTTGCAATTGACTAATAGCAAATTTGTCAATGCCAATGGTGTTCAAGTGGTGCTCCAGTTGTTTTGGGATTGCGCCCAAGGAGCCTATGACTATTGGTACTACCCTTGCTTGCTTTTGCCACAGTCTTTCTATTTCTATTTGTAGGTCTTTGTATTTTGTTATCTTCTCCAGTTCTTTCTCTTCTATTCTGCTATCTCCAGGCACTGCCACGTCCACTATCCAGACTTTTTTGTCTTTCTTATCGACAATTGTTAAGTCTGGGGTGTTATGTTGCAGGTGCTTGTCTGTTTGAATTCTGAAGTCCCAGAGCAGTTTAATTTTATCATTTTCTATGACTTTCTCTATTTTATGATCCCACCAGTTTTTGCTTACAGGCAAATGATATTTTTTGCAGATCTTCCAATGCACCATTGTTGCTACTTTGTCATGCCACTGCTTGTAATCAGTCTGTGCAATCTTCTTGCAACAGCTTACCAAGTGGTCCACTGTTTCTTCAGCTTCTTTGCATAGGCGGCACTTACTGTCTGTTGCTGTCTTCTCAATTTTGACTTTGTATGCATTTGTCCTTAAGGCTTGGTCTTGTGCAGCCAGAATTAGTCCCTCGGTCTCTTTCTTCAATTTTCCTGCTCTTAGCCATTGCCAGGTTTTATTATTATCTGCTTTCCCAGCTATTTTTTTCATGTATTGGCCATGTAGTGCTTTGTCTTCCCATGCCTCTATTCTGTTCTTCATTTGGTCTTTCTTGTAGGCCAGTTTGGTCTCTCCAGTAGTTAGTAAGCCTTCCTGATATACTAATTTCAGTGCATCTTCATCATTGTTCTTCAGATATTCTTCCAAAGTCATTTTTTCTTCTTCAACCATCTGATGTACTTGTAGCATTCCACGCCCACCTATTTGCCTTGGTAGATAAAGTCTATCAATGTCACTGCGTGGATGAAGGGCATGATTCATTGTCATTATTTTTCTGGTCTGCCTATCCATTGCTTTTAGTTCTGCTTGAGTCCAGTCCACTATTCCAGCTGTGTACCTAATGACTGGGATTGCCCAGGTGTTGATTGCCTTTATGGTATTTCCTCCATTGAGTTTGGATTTTAAGATCTTCTTCACTCTCTTGATGTATTCACCTCTAATCTTTTTCTTGACTTCAGTGTGCTTGATGTTGTCAGCTTGAAGGATACCCAAGTATTTGTAGTACTCTTCCTCATCCAGACTCTTAATGTTATTTTCGTGGGGCATCTTGATTCCTTCAGTTTTCATATTTTTCCTTGTTTGATAGTAAGTGTGGCACATTTGTCCAAGCCAAACTCCATTACAATATCTTGGCTATATATACGGACAGTGTTGAGCAGCGATTCTATTTCAGATGATGTTTTTCCATACAGCTTCAGATCATCCATATAAAGGAGGTGGGATAGTCTGGCAGATGTTTTTGATGTTTGATAGCCATGTCCTGAGTTATTCAGTATTGTTGACAGAGGAAACAGTGCAATAACAAATAGTAATGGTGATAATGAATCTCCTTGAAATATTCCTCTCTTGATATTAACCTCTCCCAGCTTTTCACCATTGATCTGCAACTGTGTCTTCCATTGTGCCATCGATTTTTGCACAAATTTTCTGATGTTTCTACTTACTCCTGTTATTTCTAGGCACTTGATTATCCAATCATGTGGCAGAGAGTCAAATGCCTTTTTGTAGTCAATCCATGCCACATTCAGGTTGGTCTTCCTTCTCTTGCAGTTTTCCAAGATCATTTTGTCTATTAGGAGTTGATCTTTTGTTCCTCTGCTATTGGGGTGGTTTCCTTTCTGCTCAGGTGGAAAGAGATTGTTTTCAACTAGATGCTGTTGTACTGCATCAGCTACCACACCAGTTAATAATTTGAATGTTGTTGGCAAGCAGGTAATTGGCCTGTAGTTACCTGGTGTTGCCCCTTTTGCTGGATTTTTCATTATTAGGTAGGTTTTCCCAGTTGTTAGCCACTTTTCAATTTCTCCTCCTTGTAGTATATTGTTGAATTGCTTGGCAATGAGTGGGTGTATAACAGTTAGATGTTTCAACCAAAACCCATGCAGTTCATCTTCACCTGGTGCTGACCAATTTTTGATTTTCTTTGCTCTTTTTTCTACCATTTTTGTTGTTATTACTAGTTCTTTCATTTCAACTTCTGTTTTATTTGCATCCACCTCTTTTAACCAAGCCGCATCCTTGTTGTATTTCTTTGGGTTATCCCATATCTGCTTCCAGAACTGCACTGTTTCTTCCTTGTCAGGTACTGACTGATTCCTTGCAGTTTCTCCATTGATGGATTGGTAGAAACGTTTCTGATTGGATTGAAATTGGAGGTTCTGCCTATAGTTTGCAATTCGAGCTTCATATCTACTGATTTTCCTGGCTATAGCTGTTATTTGTTGCTTTATTATTTCCAGTGCTTCCTTGATCTTCCTTGTTTCTAAGTGGTATTTCTTGATTAGGTATTCTTTGGTCTTCTTGTTCTTCAGCTTCTTTTCTTTCATCTGTTCTAGCTTGCTTGCATGTGATCTTAACTTGCTGATCTTATTTTCTAGTCTAACCTTCCATTTTTGTGGTGCACTGTTTGTTTGTTTTTCTTTTTTGTTGATTTTACATCCCAGGTATTCTGTTATAACTGCAGCTGTGCTGTACATTAGTTGGTTTGTTTCTTGCAGTGAATTGGTGCTTATACTTGCTATTGCAGTATTTGCATCTTTTAATGCTTGTGCTAGCTGTTTCTTTGGAACAAGCTTCAATGCAGGCAGCCTTATTCTGTTGTTTTTGTGCTGTTCTAGATGCTCAATTATTCTTTGTTTCAATTCTTTTATTTCTTTAGTTAGAGGGTTTTGTTCTTCCTGAGGAAGAGGTGCCTGGTTTCCAAATGAGAACAGTTGTATATCTCTACTGGATTCTTTCACTGCCAACTCCCCCTGGTTTGCCTCTACATTCTGAATTACTTCTTGTAAGGCTTTGATTTCTTTGCCCTGGGTAAACCTTTGCAGTTCGTCCAATTCTGTTTCTGTAAATACTTTATTTCGTGTTATAAATCGGCGTTGATCTGCTAGTCTCTGTTCTGTTATTTCTGATTCTGGATGTTGTTCTTTCCAGAATTCGTGCATTCGTTTTAGATATCCTCGTCTTGTTGGACTTGATCTGTAGTAACAGATCATTATTTCTTTGTTTTCCATCACTGTGTATCTGCGACGGGTAAACACCTTTTCTTCCAGTAGTTCTGCAGCTGCTGGCCCTGGTTGCTCAGCCAACAGTCCTGAGTCCTGTAACCCATTTTTCACCAGATATCCAGGAACTCCAATATCTAGTGCGGACCTTGTTAACCCGGGCGACGTCCGAGCCGGTATGGCATTCTGAAATTTACGTCTCACCATATTTTTTATGGGAGAGACACTCTTTGTCTGACTCCTCTGATGAGACCTGTCCAGTATGGTTGAACCTCTGGCATAGCTCTCATCTTCCTCAGAGTACACAAGCCCCACAACCACGTCAAGGTAGTGCCTCACTGGGGGTTATTATTATTATTATTATTATTATTATTATTATTATGGATCATCGCACAGTCAGCCAGATGTTCAGACTGGATTTGGCATTTTGTCTACCTATCGAGTCCTTACCCAGGACCTGGGATAGGCAGATGTGGATGTTTGATGGTATTACAGGTATCGTCGCAGGATGGAAGCAGTTCCTAATAAGGCCGCCTTTTGCAATTGACTAATAGCGAATTTGTCAATGCCAATGGTGTTCAAGTGGTGCTCCAGTTGTTTTGGGATTGCACCCAAGGAGCCTATTACTATTGGTACTACCCTTGCTTGCTTTTGCCACAGTCTTTCTATTTCTATTTGTAGGTCTTTGTATTTTGTTATCTTCTCCAGTTCTTTCTCATCTATTCTGCTGTCTCCAGGCACTGCCACGTCCACTATCCAGACTTTTTTGTCTTTCTTATCGACAATTGTTAAGTCTGGGGTGTTATGTTGCAGGTGCTTGTCTGTTTGAATTCTGAAGTCCCAGAGCAGTTTAATTTTATCATTTTCTATGACTTTCTCTATTTTATGATCCCACCAGTTTTTGCTTACAGGCAAATGATATTTTTTGCAGATCTTCCAATGCACCATTGTTGCTACTTTGTCATGCCGCTGCTTGTAGTCAGTCTGCGCAATTGATTTTCCAGATTTAAGGCATATGGTGCACTAGCTTTACGTTTCTGGGTACTTTCACTTGGAATCAAGTCAGCATGTCAGATTTCCAGGCAATACTGACTTACTCACGAGTAGACTGTGCCAGGAATGTGGGCAACAAATTTTTCTTGCTTTATCCTTCTGGCTAATTTCTACCAACCCGGGGTGTGTGTGTGTGTCATGCATTTAGGGGCTCGTACTCTGAAACCAAAGCCCACCAACCACGTTTCATTTTTTTTATGATTTCCGTGCTGCAGTGATCCGCTTAACAAGGATGGGAAGAAATGTCGTAACATGGGGCAAAACTTGCTTAACAGCTGTCCCGCTTAGCAGCAGAAAATTTGGGGTCCCGTTTGGATGGCCGATGAGTTTTAATCGAGGTCATTCGGGAAATGACACGCTGAAGGCCTCCGCCCACTAGGCGATACGAGGGCAAGTGGGGGAGTCCAGAGGCAGACCGCGCGGATGGGACTCTGTTCCGGAGGAACGACCCACCTCTTGAGTGGATCTTATGGACTTCCGGAGCATCCGGTCTCCGACGGGTTCTGGTTTACCTTTTAAAAGTTGGGTTCACAATTTACTCCCCCATTGATGGTGCCCTCTGCGCGGTTTAACTGCACCCCACGGAGTGGGCTGGGCTGAGCGGAGGACTGAGTAGGGAGCGTGGGTTGCGTGCTCTGGCACCTCGATTGTAGCAACGGGATCAGTCCTCTCTGCCCTTTTCAGACGCATCGTGATCGTTGTGACTGGACTTTGCTTTCTTTACCTGATCAAGACAAACTACGAGGCCAAAACCTGCCAGACACGAAGGGCTCCTAAGGTCGACCCTGATCACGCCAAGGTCAGTCCCGGGCAGAAAATGGCGCCACAGTAATAAGCGGTGCGGTAGGAAGGGGTCACGGAGAGGTTATAGTACTGTTTTTTCTTCTTCTTCTTCTTCTTCTTCTTCTTCTTCTTCTTCTTCTCCTTCTTCTTCTCCTTCTTCTTCTCCTTCTTCTCCTCCTCTTCTTCTTCTCCTCTTCCTCCTCCTTCTCCTCCTTCTTTTCTTCTTCTCCTCCTCCTCTTCTTGCCTCCACCTCCTCTTCCTCCTCCCCTCTTCTCCTCCTTCTTCTCTCCTCCTCCTTCCCCCTCCTCCCCCTCTTCTCCTTCCCCTTCTTCTTCTCCACCTCCTCCTCTTCCCTGCAATTCCCATTCCCTTCTACTCCTGATGATGTTACCTAGTTGGGTCATGAGACATCTGCAAGGAAAAAAACAAGTTCAGAGAGCACCAGGGACCCCACAGTTGTCCTCCTCCTTCCTCCTCTTCCTCCTCCCCCTCCTCCTCCTTCTCTTCCTCCTTCTCCTCCTCCTCCTCTTCCTCTTCTCCTCCTCCTCTTCCTCGTCCCCCTCCTCTCTCTCTTCTCCTTCTTCACCTCCTCCTCCTCCCCTCCTCCTCCTCTTCCTCTTCCTCCTCTTCTTATCTCCTTTTCCTCCTCCTCTTCTTCCTCCTCCCCCCTCCTCTCCTCCTCCTCCCTTTCTTCTTTTCGGTCCCTTTTGCTGCAGAACAACAGGGATTCTTGTTGCATAAAAAGCCAGGCAAAAAGAAATAGAATTTCACATTATTTTTCTGTTATTCTTGTTTAACTAATTTCTGATAAATAACTCTTATTCAGTGTCTTTTGAAATATCCTCAAATTTCATCATCTGCCCTCGCCAGATTGCAATGAGCGGAACTGCTTTATCAAATGTTGCCTTTTTTTTTTTTTTTTAAAGAAAAGTGTTGGCAATCAAGGGACAATTCTTGAGGTCATGGACCATTCAAGTAATTCTGGAGAATACCATTTTTTATTTTATTTTTACGGATGGTTTTTTTTGGGGGGGGGGGAGCTGGGGGTGGTGGAGAAGACAACGTTAATTGCGTTAAAGATTGGACATCAGAGCAGAACAGATAAAAAAAAATTGCATGCCACATGACCAGGTTGCGTTGACTGCACATTCTTATCACAAAGACCGTTTCCTAACTGGTTGGCCCATGTTGCTGTTCTAGAGAGCTCAAAAATACGCAGAGGAGATTTCACAAGCCGAGTGTCGTCCATCTTTCGCAAGGAACAAGTTGAGCCAGTTGTATCTGGACCGCTACAACTTGGGTCTGCTTCCCTTTGTAACGAAAGATACCGAATATCAACCCGATCTCTTCAAATACCCGCCTCCGTTTGGGTTCCGGAATTTTGGGGAGAAGCTTCGAAACTTAGTCCAGCTTCTACCCGAAGACGGTTTACCAGCAGACCTGCAGTCTAAGCGGTGTAAACGTTGTGTAGTTGTGGGGAGCAGCAGCGTACTACAAGGATTGAAGCTGGGATCCTCCCTGAACCACTTTGATGTCGTGATAAGGTAGGGCTTGGGATGTGTGTGTGTGTGTGTGTTTTTGTCTAAGGTCACAAATTAGCCTCCGTCGAAAGGGTGTCTATTAACAGAAGAGGAGAGCTGGAAGGGACCTTGGAGGTAGTAGTAGTAGTAGTAGTAGTTGTAGTAGTAGTAGTAGTAGTAGTAGTAGTAATAATTAATAATAATAATAACAACAATAATAATAAAGTTGGAAGGGACCTTGGAGATAGTATAATAATAATAATAATAATAATAATAATAATAAAACTTGGAAGGGACCTTGGAGGTGGTGGTAGTAGTAGTAGTAATAATAATAATAATAATAAAGTTGGAAGGGACCTTGGAGGTAGTAGTAGTAATAATAATAATGCTGCTACTACTACTACTACTACTAATAATAATAAAGTTGGAAGGGACCTTGGAGGTCATCTAGTCCAACCCCCCGCTCAGGCAGGAAACCCTATACCATTTCGGACAAATGGCTGTCCAGTCTCTTCTTAAAAATTTCCAGTGTTGGCGCATTCACAGCTTCTGGAGGCAGGTTGTTCCACTGGTTAATTGTTCTTACTGTCAGGAAGTTTCTCCTTAGTTCTAGGTTGCTTCTCTCCCTGATGAGTTTCCATCCGTTGCTTCTTGTCCTGCCTTCAGGTGCTTTGGAGAAAGCTTGACTCCCTCTTCTTTGGGGCAGCTCCTGACATACTGATCAAGCAGAGAAGCAACCTGGAACTAAGGAGAAACTTCCTGACAGGGAGAACAATTAACTTGCCACCAGAAGTTGTGGGTGCTCCAACACTGGAGGTTTTTAAAGAGAAACTGGATAGCCATTTGTCTGAAATGTTGTAGGGTTTCCTGCCTGAGCAGGGGGTTGGACTAGATGACCTCCAAGGACTCTCCAACTATGTTATTCTGTTATCCATGCATTTTTTTGGTATGATTCATGTATTAAAGTTGTATGTTCAGTTCCTTGATACATTTTGTTTTGCAGGTTAAATGATGCACCCGTTCAGGGGTACACAAATGATGTCGGTAACAAAACAACAATAAGAATGACGTATCCCGAAGGAGCCCCTTTATCTCAAGATGAATATTTTCCAAATAGCTTGTTTGTGGCAGTATTATTTAAAACTGTTGATTTTGCATGGATAAAAGCAGTGGTGAAAAATGAAACATTAGTAAGTAAGGATGTTAAATATTGCATTTGTGTGTAATAAGAGATACCAGAATTGTCTTGTTTGTGTGTTTACTATAGCCAGTTTCCATTTTGAATTTATTTTTTTTTTTAGCTGGCCCACTGCTAGCATTGCCTAAAGATTTTGGCTTTAGTGGAAGTAATATGCCTAATGTATTATTACTGTGTAAGTTTTGTTGATGTGAAAATTAAGTAAATTGCTATGAGCATTAAATGTATTGGCACCCTTTAAGCCACTCTTAAGTAGTATGCAGTGAAAAATTAGAAATAGACTAAAACTCAATCCAATCGAAACAAAATCGAACCATAGGAGATGTATTGAGTTCCTATTGAATATAGATGTTTTAGAAAAATATTTGTACTTCTCCTTAAGGTTACATATGTGTCCATAGGCACACAATCCCAATTTTTGCATTATTTTTTTTTCTCTTGTTTAAAAATGCCCGACAAGTTCCTTAATTCATTGCCTCCTCTATGGATTGGGTGTAAATGGGAAGATGCCTTAAACTAGCATCTCATTTTAATTTGTCTCGCGTGCTCCTGTTAGTTAGTAAGTTTAGTTTAAGTTAGTTAGGTCAGTTAGTTTAGTTAGTTTGTTTAGTTAGGTTAGTTCATTAGTTAGGTTAGTTCATTACTTTAGTTAGGTTAGCTCAATAATTGGTTTAGTTAGGTTAGTTAATTAGGTTAGTTCATTGGTTAAATAGGTTAGTTATTTAGGTGAGTTAATTAGTTGATTCAGTTAGGTTAGTTCAGTTAGGTTAGTCAATTTAGTTAGGTTAGTTCATTAGTTTGGTTAGTTAGGTTAGTTCATTAGTTTAGTTAGGTTAGTTCATTAATTGGTGTAGTTAGGTTAGTTAATTAGATTAGTTCATTAGTTAATTAGGTTAGTTATTTAGGTTAGTTAATTAGTTGGTTCAGTTAGTTTAGTTCAATTTAGTTAGGTTAATTCATTAGTTTGGTTAGTTTAGTTAGATTAGTTAATTAGTTTAGTTAGTTAGGTTAATTTATTAATTGGTTTAGTTAGTTTAGTTTAATTAGGTTAGTTCATTACTTGGTTTAGTTAGATTAGTTATAGTTAATTAGGTTAGTTCAATAGTTAATTAGCTTAGTTAGGTTAGTTCATTGGTTCAGTTAGTTTAGTTTAGTTAGGTTAGTCAATTTAGGTTAGTTAATTAGGTTTGTTAGGTTAGTTCATTTGTTAGGTTAGATTAGTTAGATAGTTAGGCTTTCTTCCCATCTCTGGCTGGAGATACCAAGTTCAGCCATTTTGAAATTTTCGCCGTGGCCTTACATTTTGGAAGACCTAGTAACCCCTGGGAAAGGAGGGATTACACGTAAACCTCACTTAATGACTCCCCAGCTTAGTGACTATTCCAAATTATGGTGGCGCTGAAAAGTAACTTTTCAGTAAAAGTAACCAGTCCTCCATTTATGACCGATGCAGCTTCTGACGGTCACACGATCGCCGTTACACACTTCACAGCCAACTCTGAGAAACCAAGAGTTGAAATTGCAGCGCTGAAATTGCCTCAGGTGTGGCCACACGATGTCTTGCTTAGCAGCTTGCGTGACTCGCTTAATGGGAAGTGCCAGCGTAACTCCAGCACAGTCCTGGGGTCTTTTGATTCTCAATTGTGTTGGTTTAGTGATTAACTGCCAGCAGTGGTCACTAAGCGAGACTATTATTATTCCCCCCGCCCAATTAAATACTTCATTGGAGTAATTGCTTCACATTAGGGCGGTTTTGAAACCTTGTTGTAATTTGTATGTTTTTGTGTGGTGCTGTTGTTGTTGTTGCTCAGCCCCTCTGGATGCACCTCTTCTTTTGGAAAAACGTGGCTATAAAAATACCTTTGGCGCCGAAGAAGTTTCGGATTTTGAATCCGTCCATCATTAAGGAGATCGCTTTGGATATTCTGCAATACCCTGAACCTCGACTCTGGAATTGGGATCAGGTAGCGAACTCTTTGCGAAAGAAGAAAATGTGTTATATTTCTCTCTGCTTTTGTCTGGCCCTCGTTGGTGACATTCATTCACTTAAGTGTAAAATATAGGCAGTCCTTGACTTACAACCATACACAACAGCACTATCTGACAAAATGAAATTCAATGGTGAAAAGGCAAGAAAAATCAAATGTACAGGTATAGTATAGGGGGTACCTTGCTTAACACTACTAACTGTGAGAGGGATCTCAGAGTCCTAGTGGACAATCATTTAAATATGAGCCAGTCATGTGCTGCGGCTGCCAAAAAGGCCAACACAGTGCTAGGCTGCATTAACAGAGGGATAGAATCAAGATCAGGTGAAGTGTTAATACCATTTGACAAGGCCTTGGTAAGGCCACGCTTGGAATATGGCATCCAGGTTTGGTCACCACGATGTAAAAAAGATGCTGAGACTCTAGAAAGAGTGCAGAGAAGAGCAACAAAGATGATTAGGGGACTGGAGGCTAAAACATAGAAGGAACGGTTGCTCGAATTGGGTATGTCAAGTCTAGTGAAAAGAAGGATGAGGAGGGACATGATAGCAGTGTTCCAATGTCTCAGGAATTGCCACAAAGAAGAGGGAGTCAAGCTAGTCTCCAAAGCGCCTGAAGGCAGGACAAGAAGCAACGGATGGAAACTAATCAAGGAGAGAAGCAACTTAGAACTAAGGAGAAACTTCCTGACAGTTAGAACAATTAGCCAGTGGAACCACCTGCCACCAGAAGCTGTGAATGCTCCAACACTGGAAGTTTTTAAGAAGAGACTGGACAGTCATTTGTCTGAAATGGTGCAGGGTTTCCTGCCTGAGCAGGGGGTTGGACTAGAGGAACGGTTGCGAGAATTGGGTATGTCTAGTTTAACGAAGAGAAGGACAAGGGGGGACATGATAGCAGTATTCCAATATCTCAGGGGCTGCCATAAAGAAGAGGGAATTAAGCTATTTTCCAAAGCACCTGAAGGCAGGACAAGAAGCAACGGGTGGAAACTCATCAAGGAGATAAGCAACCTAGAACTAAGGAGAAACTTCCTGACAGTGAGAACAATTAATCAGTGGAACAGCTTGCCTCCAGAAGCAGTAAATGCTCCAACACTGGAAGTTTTTAAGAAGAGACTGGACAGCCATTTGTCTGAAATGGTGTAGGGTTTCCTGCCTGAGCGGGGGGTTGGACTAGATGACCTCCAAGGTCCCTTCCAACTTTACTACTATTACTATCATTTTAAAAAATATTTATTTATTTATTTATGAGACTTATATACCGCTTTAAGTGCAAGCACTCTCTAAGCGGTGTACACCAGTAAGCAATGTATATATATATTTACATTGCCCCCAACAATCTGGGTCCTCATTTCACCTACCCCGGAAGGATGGAAGGCTGAGTCAACCTTGACCCGGTGAGATTTGAACCGCTGACCTGCTGAACACAGTCAGCTAAAGTGGCCTGCAGTACTGCACCCTAACTGCTGCGCCACCTCGGCTCTTATATGCTGAGTATTGTTATTTTGGGGAAAAATGCACTCGGATGGGTATCCCATTCAGATTGCATTTCCAACTTTTGCTAGTTCCTCCCCACAAATCTCTCTTTGCCTCCTTTTTTGCCATTTAATGGTAGAATACTCTTTTCATAGAACATGGAATAATAGGGTAGGAAGGGACCATGGAGGTCTTCTAGTCCAGCCCAAATTTCAGGAGAAATAGCATTAACTGTGTGCATGGGAAAGCTTTTCCATAGAGGTCCAGCCTGAATCCTCACTTCCGTTTTACTTTTAAACAAAAATTCCAGCCTTTTTTTTTTTTAAGAAACTGCTTACAATGAATTATATCTTAATTAATTTATCCCAAAGGCGCTTTTTCCAAAGGCCTGTTTTTTTCCTTGAAGAGGTCTCACTTCTCATCCAAGAAGCTACTTCAGTTCTGACTGAATGGTGGAGAATGGAATCCACAACTCCCAGAGGGAGCGCCAACGATCCGATGACTGTTTAGGAACATAAATCCTTCCGTTCTCCACCGTTCAGTCAGAACTGAAGAAGCGTCTTGGACGAGAAGCGAAACGTCTTCAAGGAAAAAAAAAAACCAAGAAATTCCAGTGGCCTTTCGGAAAACTGCCTTTGGGACAGCCACCACCCAGATGACGGAGAATCTCCACCCACACTTAATTCATCTGGTTTAACAAATGTATCGCAAGAACACCGCGTTCTTGCAAAAGCAATAAATATCTTTCTTTGCTCCCCTGTAGAACGTACCTACAATTGGAGTAGTTGCGGTGCTTCTAGCTACGCACTTGTGTGACCAAGTCAGCTTAGCTGGGTTTGGATATGACTTGAGTCAACCCGAGGCGCCTGTGCATTATTATGACAGCATTTGCATGCTGGACATGAACAGGCAGACCATGCACAACGTGACCCACGAGAGGCAATTTCTGCAAAAGCTGGTCAGAGAAGGAGCTGTCAGTGACCTCAGCGGAGGGATCTACTGCCAGTTCTGCGAGAAAGCGGGCTAAGGGGCGGAAGCAGAGATGGGACGCTTGCACATTCCTGCCAGCTTCCCTCGGTTGACAAAAAGCCGCGTCCACGTTCCGGGCAGACCAACCAAGGCAGCTGCTGCGTGAAGAGGACAATTGCTTTTTGGAGTTTACTGTTTATGTAATATTTGGCAGACATTTGGCAAAGATGGGTCATTGCTCTTTGAACTGTGCTTCAACCGGAGTTGTATAGGTCATTGTTAACGCACAGCATTTTTGGATGTTTTTGTTTTGGGTAATATATATGCTTTCTTGAGAGCGGGCAACAGAGTGTCTTTTTTTAAATGTGGGTCAGTGTGCTCAAAAAACAACCCAGGTTTATCTTGACACGTACTCCTTACGGTAGTCCTTGACTTATGAGCACAATTAGGGCAAGAACTTCCACTACTAAGCAGGGCGCCTTGTTAAGTCCCTTGCGCCTGATTTTATGAGCTCTTCCTTCCTTCCTTCCTTCCTTCCTTCCTTCCTTCCTTCCTTCCTTCCTTCCTTCCTTCCTTCCTTCCTTCCTTCTTTCTTTCTTTCTATTTCTTTCTTTCTTTTTCTTTCTTTCTTTCTTTCTTTCTTTCTTTCTTTCTTTCTTTCTATTTCTTCTTTCTATTCTTTCTATTCTTTCTTTCTATTTCTTTCTTTCTTTCTATTTCTTTCTTTCTTTCTTTCTTTCTTTCTTTCTTTCTTTCTTTCTTTCTTTCTTTCTTTCTTTCTTTCTTTCTTTCTTTCTTTCTTTCTTTCTTTCTTTCTTTCTTTCGATGTTAAGCGAACCTGTGCCATTTTTAAGCGAACCCAGCTTCCCTCCGTTGATTTTGCTCGTCAGAAACCGGCTGGGAAGTTTTCAAATTTTTACTTGTTTACCAAATTTGGAAGCTGCCTGTCTCCTTCCCAGAGGGACGCTGGGTGGTGCAGAAGTAAAACATCAAAACGTAAACAATATATAAACAGTTTAGGTAAGAGGCAAAGGAAGGTTAACATTCATTAAAAGTTAATGAAAAGGTGGGGGGGGGGTCTTTGTGGTGCTAACCAGCTCCACGCAGCGTGCTCGTCTCTTGAGAACTAAGCAAAATGGAGAACCAGAGGTTCTCCATCATCCAAAGTCCTGATTGTCCCAAAGGTGCTTTTTTTTAAAAGAGGCAACTGGGCTTTCTTGTTTTTCCTTTGAAGACGTTTCGCTTCTCATCCAAGAAGCTTCTTCAGCTCTGACTAGTTGGTGGGGAAGGATTTATACTTCTTGCAGACTGCCGGTCCTTTGCCTTCTTTTAGAGAGTCGTTGAGGCCTCTTGGAGGTTTATCTGTGTCCTCAGGGTCACCTGAGGGATGCAAATGGGCTTGGAGCCTTCTTGGAACTGCCAAAAGGACTGTGTTGTAGACTGGAGATAGATGATGTCAACAGCTCTCTAAAAGGAAGGCAAATGACCTGCTGTCTGCAAGGATTATAAATCCTTCCATTCTCCCACCATCCAGTCAGAGCGGAAGAAGCTTTGTGGATGAGAAGGGAAACGTCTTCAAAGAAAAACAAGAAAGTCCCGTTGCTTCGTGAAAAAAGCATCTTTGGGATAATGGTGACCTGAATGATGGAGAACCTCCATGGACAGATTGAAGATGCTTTGCTAAGGATGAATCGGGTCCGAAAAAAATAAACTGTATCTCTCAGACAAACGGATTGTCTTGTGTTACCTCCATTTGTAACCTACTTTGGACTAACAGAAGTTTCCAGTCTTGATCAGAGATAGAATGACATTCCAGTAATTTAAACCAAATTTTACCTCTGTGTGTATAACTGATATCCACCTGTTCTCTGTCCAGGAAGTTTTCTAGCTAATGTATGAGTCTAAATACTCAGTTGATGCAGAAATACGAAAAAGGGTCAGACAGGGATGTATTCTGTCTCCACTTTTGTTCAATATCTACTCCGCATCAATCTTTAATGAGGCACTGGAGAACATCGATGCTGGCATCAAAGTAAACGGTGTTTGGATCAACCATTTTAAGATATGCTGACGATACAGTTCTGCTTGCACGTGAGCATGAAGACCTTCAGTTCCTCATCAACAGAGTCACAGAAATATCTGAAAAATACGGCTTGAAGCTTAACACCTCAAAAACCAAGATCATGGTCGTCAGCAAACAACCTGTTAATTTACCACCAATACATTCGGAAGGAATACCATGAGAAAAAGTTGAAAGGATCACGCACCTAGTTTCTAATTTACATGAAAGCTGGGACGTGACCACTGAAGTGAAGACAAGGATAGAGAAAGCTCGAACAGCATTCTTCAAAATGAAAAAGGTCTGCTGCAGTCACGACAGAAGCCTAAGAGTGAAAATCAGGCTCTTCAGATGTTATATTTTTTCTACCCTGCTCCATGGAGTAGAGAGTTGGCCTCTGACAGAAGGCCACCTGAAGAGACTAGAAGCATTTGAAATGGGGATTGACAGGCGGCTGTTACATAGAAGCTGGGTTGACAAGATCAGAAATGAGGAGGTGATACACCGCCTGGGAAAGCCAAGGGAAATCATCAACACAATTAAAAAACGAAAATTAGAATATTTCGGACATGTGATGCGACACCCAGAAAAAACACAGCATACTCCATTTAATCCTCCAGGGAAAGATGGAAGGCAAACGAGGTCCAGGCAGAAGAAGAACATCGTGGCTTCCAAATCTAAGGGACCGGTTTGGACAAAACTCAGCAGCACTTTTTTGTGCGGCTGCTGATAAAAACAGGATCGCCAACATAATCGCCAACGTCCGATAACGGATATGGCACAAGAAGAAGAAATGTCTATGGAGATTCTCAGTCACCCAGATCGCAGTTGTCCCAAAGCTGTTTCTTTCAAGAGGCCACTGGACTTCCATTCTTTTTCCTTGAAGACGTTTCGCTTCCTATCCAAGAAGCTTCTTTAGTTCTGTCGGAACCGACAAAGCTTCTTGGATGAGAAGGGAAACGCCCTCAAGGAAAAACGAAGTCCAGTGGCCTCTTGGAAAAGGCACCTTCGGAGCCTCAATCCAAGTTGATCTCAGGGCATCATCTTTAGCCTTTGTAAACTGTGCCTCCCCCCCCAAAAAAAAGGAACAACACAAAACTGTGCCCTAACAACAACTATTAATAAGCATTTGTGGGCGAAGTTTACGTACAAGTTAGCAACATTTGGTTGCTTCTAGAGAAATAAATTCATCTTGATTATTTAACTGAAAGTGCGAAGAAAGAATGACCTGGAAGTTTAAATAAAAGAGAGATGATTAAACTGGTGGGGAATGTTCTTATAGAACTGGCAAGTGACTGAGTTTACAACAGCACTGAAAAAAGTGACTTAGGACCATTTTTCACACTTACGACTGTTGCAGCATCCCCGTGGTCACGTGATCAAAATTCAGAGGCTTGGCAACTGGCATGGACTTATGACGGTTGAAGAGCCCGGGGTCACGTGATCCCCTTTTGCAGCCTTTGGACAAGCAAAGTCAATGGGGGAAACCAGAATCATTTAAGAACTGAACAACTGAAGCGACTGACTTAACAACCGTGGCCAGGACGGTCGCAAAATGAGGCAAAGCTCACTTAACAACTGTCTCGCTTAGCAACAGAAATTTGGGGCTCCGTTGTGGTCGTATGCCGAGGACCACCTGTCTGCCTCTCCCAGGGGTAGAAAGCTAAATTAATTTGGTTTTACCTCAGATAGAAAACGGGAGATGTGGGAAGCAAATGTGAAAAACGGCTGTGGGACTTGGGTTTGGCTAGTCTAAAGAAGAGAAGAAATAGGGGAGACATGATGGCAGCTTTCCAGTATCTCAGGGGTTGCCCCAAAGAAGAGGGAGTCAAGCTATTCTCCAAAGTATGTGAACGCAGGACGAGAAGCAACGGGTGGAAACTAATCAAGGAGAGAAGCAGCCTAGAACTAAGGAGAAACTTCCTGACCGTGAGAACAATTAACCAGTGGAACAGCCTGCCTCCAGAAGCGGTGAATGCTCCAACACTGGAAGTTTTTAAGAAGAGATTGGACAGCCATTTTTCCGAAATGGTATAGGGTTTCCTGCCTGAGCAGGGGGTTGGACTAGATGACCTCCAAGGTCCTTCCAACTTTATTGTTATTATAGAAGCAACCTAGAATTAAGGAGAAACTTCCCGACAGTGAGGACAATTAACCAGTGGAACAGCCTGCCTCCAGAAGCGGTGAATGCTCCAACACTGGAAGTTTTTAAGAAGAGACTGGACAGTCACTTGTCTGAGATGGTATAGGTCAGGGGTAGGCAACCTCGGCTCTTTTATGACTCATGGACTTCAACTCCCAGAATTCCTGAGCTGACTCAGGAATTCTGGGAGTTGAAGTCCATGAGTCATAAAAGAGCCGAGGTTGCCTACCCCTGGTATAGGTTCTCCTGCTTGAGCAGGGGGCTGGACTAGAAGACCTCCAAGGTCCCTTCCAGCTCTATCTATATAAATGCGGGGACTGGCATAAAGGTCTCAGATAAACACCTAATGCTCAAAGTAGGAGGAACAAACAGGGTGAACTTAAAAGTCCTAGTACAAGAGGACAGGTGTGATATTGTTATTATGTGGGATGAAAGCCATGATTGCAGTGTACTGATAGAAAGATATACTTTGTTCAAAAGAGAAAAAAAAAACCCTAACGAGAGGAGGCAGAATTGCTTTCTTTGTAAGAGACCACGATGTTATCTACAGAAATGCATCAAAACAAGGACCAAAGCCTCCTTTTATGCATTTGGCTTAATATAAAAGGAGGGAAAAGAACGACATTGCTGTAGGCGGAGACTACAGGACACCCAACCGAGCAGAGGAAATAGAGGAGCTTTTTGCTAATCAGCTAATTAAAGTGTAAAATCTTCTGAACTGGAACTTCATGCCCGATCCTGATGCTTTGGGCCCGACAATGGGTAGACGTTAAAACGTTTTGAAAGTCTGCTTCCTCCAGGATTCTTTCCCGATTTTCTTTTTAAACAAACAGCTTCCCAGAGACCGACCCCTTTGCAGAAAAATAAGAGCAACGCATAGGTTAGGTCAGAGCAACAGTACGCCTCCTGCGTTTCAGAACAACATAAATTTAAACTTTATAAGGACCAATAAGCAAGAAAAACTGTCAACTGAATTAACTACGATTACAGACATGGAGAAGGAAGTAGAAACATAACCGCAGACCAGAGTTCCTTTCCAGAGAAAAAGGCAGATAGCAAGCCCGGAAACAGCCAGGGAGGGCTGCCATCCAGCCTCAAAGTGCCCAAATTCATTTCTCGTTTCACCCCTCAAAGCAGGTGCTTTGGCTCATGTGTGCTGAATTAGGGCTATCCCACCTGAAGGCAGGTGAGAACGTGGATGCCCCAGATTGGGGCTCAGGGAAAGAAAATGATCCTGGAAGAGTCCAAACGTTGGCTTGGTTGAAGTGGACATGGTTGGTTTCCCAGGAAAGATGCTCTTGTTTCTCTAAAAGTTCTCCTCCTCCTCCTCCTCATCATCATCACCATCATCATCTTGTTTTCAATTCAAGAGCATTGTTTCCATGTCTGGGGAAAACAATCCACGTTTATCTTCTCTCAATAGTTATCGTGATCACCCTGGAAGAAGATCTTCATCTCCTCCTCCTCCTCCTCCTCCTCCTCCTCCTCCTCCTCCTCCTCCTCCTCCTCCTCCTCCTCCTCCTCCCTTCTCCTCCTCCTCCTCCTCCTCCTTGAATATCACCATCATCATCTTGTTTTCAATTCTTCAAGAGCATTGTTTCCATGTCTGGGGAAAACAATCCATGTTTATCTTCTCTCAATAGTTATTGTGATCACCTTGGAAGAAGATCTTCTTCATCTCCTCCTCGTCCTCCTCTTCTCCTCCCCTCCCCTTCCCTTCTCCTTATCCTCCTTCCTTCCTCTTCCTCCCCCACCATTTTTACTAAAAGTCAGGGTGTCTAGTACCCCAAACGGCCAAAGTCACTTCCCCAGTTCAAGGCTGGAACCCTGCAACCATCTCCTTCAGCCAGTTCAGTCTAATGCAGTGGTTCTCCACCTGTGGGTCGGGACCCCATTTGGGGTCGAACGACCATTTCACGGGGGTCACCAAACAACGCAGTCCGCCATTTTTTTCCCCTTTTCCTTAGCTGTGCTACTCCCTTTTATTCTATTGGCTTTTGAAAGCCAATAGGATAGACTCTCTTGAATAGAGTCTAATTCTATTGGCTTTCAAAAGCCAGTAGGAATTGTCCAGGCTGTCTCTGCCCTGCTGAGCCCGCCAAAAGTCCCATTCTGCAAACGGTGCTGCACCAGTTGAGTAGTCCTCGACTTACGACCGGTTGGGGGTCGCAGCATTGAAAAGGTTGAGAACCACTGGTGAATTGCCTTTTTCTTGCCTCTAAGCTTCAGACTAACGGTCAGGGCATGGCCCACTGGCCCATATCTAAGTGTGAGATCCTCCAGTGAGGAAGACCATCAAAGGATCCATTTCCCTCCCCGAAGAGAGAAGACCCAGACTAGTATTTCCAGGATTTGGCTGGAACAGTAGGAAGAAGAGGCTTGAGTAAGATGGGGACCTCTTAAGGAGAAACTATTGCTGCCTCCTGCACGTTCAGCTCCTTCAGGAAGATCAGAAAGGTAGATTTGGAGCAGATGAAAACGTTTTTTCCTGCACTAACATTACCTCAGCAGACAGATTGCTCAAAAGTGCTTTAGGTACTTCAGAGGTTAACACCTCCAGAAGTGGTGGGTGCTCCATCACTGGAGGTTTTTAAGAAGAGATTGGACAACCCTTTGGTGTAGAGTCGCGAGCCTAAGTGGGGGGGGGGTTGGACTAGAAGACCTCCAAGGTCCCTTCCAAGGTCTGCTATTCCTCTTATCTCGTGTTTTGAGTCTCTCTTCGGTTATGTGGCAAAACAGACACCAGGTGGCGCTGTTGGGCTGTTAACTCAAGTTTCTGGGCTGTAACATTTGCAAAGTTAAAATATTTTAGAATAGAATAGAATAGAAGGAATGAAGAATGGAATGGAATAGAATAGAAAAGAATAGAGAAAGGGAATAGAATAGAACAGAATAGAATAGAAAATGAGAATAAAATAGGAATTGAATAGAAATAAGAATAGAATAGAATAGGAATGAAGAATAGAATAGAACAGAAAATATGGAGAATAGAATAGAAATAAGAATAGAATAGAATAGGAATAGATAAATAGAACAGAAGGAATGAAGAATAGAAGGAATGAAGAATGGAATGTAGACTATATAGAGTATAGTAGAATAGGGAATAGAATATGGAATTGACTAGAATAGGGAATAGAATAGAAGAATAGAAATAAGAATAGAATAGAAAATAAGAATAGAATAGAAATAAGAATAGAATAGAAATAAGAATAGAAATAGGAATAGAATAGAATAGAAATAGAACAGAATAGAACAGAATAAAACAGAAGGAATGAAGAATAGAATGGAATAGAGTAGAGTAGAGTATATAGAGTAGAGTAGAATAGAATAGGGAATAGAATAGAACAGAATAGAATAGAATAGAGCTGGAAGGGATCTTGGAGATCTTCTAGTCTAGCCCCCCCCCTGCTCAAGCAGAGAACCTATACCATTTCAAATAAGTGACTGTCTAGTCTCTTCTTTAAAAACCTTGGTTTTTAACTGGGTGCAGGACCTCTACAACATTTTGGCCAGGTGGTTATCCAGATCTGTCCTGGCTGCTCTTGAATTTCTTCCATATCACCCTTGTCAAATATCGGAACAGGGCTACCACCCTGCACCTCTAACTCCTTGAAGCTCAGGGGAACCCCTTCCCTCCAGAAGTTGTGGGTGCTTCATCACTGGAGGTTTTTGAGAAGAGATTGGACAGCCACTTGTCTGGAATGGTGTAGGGTTAGGGCAAGGGTAGGCAACCTTGGCTCTTTTATGACTCGTGGACTTCAACTCCCAGAATTCCTCAGCCAGCCATGGCTCAGCTTGGAAACCTCTCCCTTTCCCCTCAGCATGGCTGGCTCAGGAATTCTGGGAGTTGGAGTCCACCCATCTTAAAGTTGTTGAGGTGGAGAAACAATGGACTAGGCCAGGGGTAGGCAACCTTGGCTCTTTTATGACTGGTGGACTTCAACTCCCAGAATTCCTGAGCCAGCCTGGCTCAGCTTGGAAACCTCTCCCTTTCCCCTCAGCATGGCTGGCTCAGGAATTCTGGGAGTTGAAGTCCACAAAGCGGCCAAGTTTGAAGATCCCTGACTTAAAACGTTCCAGGAACGTTTGGAGGAAGAAAAGATGAGTTTCAAACTCACAGTTGTGGCCGCCATCTTGATGTTTTTGCCCCACTCCCTGGCTAAATCAGGAGAGGGTGGGATTTAATCGGAAGTCTCCCCTGGTGAGTATTCTGCTTTTGCAATGCCTGACCTGGAAATATCCTATGTTTAATAAACTAACCCAGGTGACTTGTGGTGTGGCACAATAAATTGTTCCTTGAATTCCAAAGACCCCACCAACTGGAATCATTTAACCAGTGGGGTGTAGGAGACGCAGTGGCAGAACCTGGTGGGGATGGAGTCAAAGGAGGAACCAGCCTAGAATACCTACGTAGCCGTAAACGAACCCCTTGGTTCCATTGATTCTGATCTAACTCCAAGCAGGTGCCCACTATTGGTTTAGAACAGTGGTTCTCAACCTGTGGGTCGGGACCCCATTTGGGGTCGAACGACCATTTCACAGGGGTCGCCAAACAAGGCTGTCCGCCATTTTCCCCCCCTTTTCCTTAGCTGTGCTACTCCCTTTTATTATATTAGCTTTTGAAAGCCAATCGAATAGACTCTCTTGAATAGAGTCTAATTCTATTGGCTTTCCAAAGCCAATAGGAATTGTCCAGGCTGTCTCTGCCCTGCTGAGCCCACCAAAAGTCCCATTCTGCAAACGGTGCTGCACCAGTTGAGTAGTCCTCGACTTACGACTGGTTGAGTAGTCCTCGACTTACGACCGGTTAGGGGGTCGCGGCATTAAAAAGGTTGAGAACCACTGGTTTAGAAGATTCCTAAGCAATAAATTCTGGGCAATAAATCAGTTTAATTGGACCTGATCTTTCATGCTTGATTGGGGAGGGGGAGAAATTCCTGGAAACGGGCAATGAAATTTACTGATGGATTACACTTTGAAAATATTTGGAACTTCCTTCCTAACCTTGGCATACATATAATTTTAAAAACGAAAAGATAAAAACACTTGACATGGTGATTCCAGAATGTTAACTGGACACATATACGCAGCACTTAACATTTGAAAACAGGCATGGATTCCCCCCCCCCCCCTAGCATAAACTCCTTGGAGTGCATAACCTCTTGAAATTATGGTCTGTTGTTAATTAAATACTTGGCCGGTAAGGAAACCTTCAACATTTATTTAAAGATCCTAAATCTTCTCGGGTAACAATGCCATTGTTTCTTGCAACAAATAAGAAGCCACTTCCCAACCTTCCCATCGGAGATAACTTTATTCCACTGCTGAGTTGCTAATTTTCATGGAATTTCTCTGCCCGTCACAGACAGAAGTTGTATATACTTGCATTTTAGTATTTCCTCACTGGCTCCAATCTCCATTTGAAGGACCGTAAAACTTTTGACTGGATTCCAGTAGCCCGTGGTTTACAGGGGGAAAGCAACTGCTTTGAAGAAGAGTATTTGCATTTTGTGAGCATGCATGGCTCCTCAAATGCCACCTCAAAATATTGAATAGGGTTTAAAAAAAAAAAAAGGGGGGGGAGGGAGAATTTAGTCCAGAGCTGTCCACAAGCCTCAGAATGTAAGTTGAGCAGAGTATCCTTCTATCTAGATCATAAGGTTAATGCATGCATCCAGTCAGATGTTGCCCATAGGTTTGGATAGAAAAGCAAAATTTAAGATACAAATAGACCTCTGTGTGGTGCATCCTTTGACCATATGCTCTAGGGCAGTGGTTCTCAACCTGTGGGTCGGGACCCCATTTGGGGTCGAATGACCATTTCACGGGGGTCACCAAACAACGCAGTCCGCCATTTTTTTCCCCCTTTTCCTTAGCTATGCTACTCCCTTTTATTCTATTGGCTTTTGAAAGCCAATAGAATAGACTCTCTTGAATAGAGTCTAATTTTATTGGCTTTCCAAAGCCAATAGGAATTGTCCAGGCTGTCTCCGCCCTGCTGAGCCCGCCAAAAGTCCCATTCTGCAAACAGTTGTGCACCAGTTGAGTGGTCCTCGACTTACGACCGGTTGAGTAGTCCTTGACTTACGACCGGTTGGGGGTCGCGGCATTAAAAAGGTTGAGAACCACTGGACTAGGGATTCACCACATTCTTCCGCTCAAACAAGCGAAGCCCCATCCACGGGATGCAGGCAGCACACAAAACCACACACCCTGCAGTCCGTGGAAAAACCTCTCTCCACAGAACTGGTCCCTGGTGCCCAAAAGGTTGGGGGACCTCTGAGCTGGAAGAATGAAATTGTGTAGAAATCTTTCAGTGAAGAATGAGCAGCCACGAGCCCACCATTAAATGCAGTAATCCTCAATTTACAGTCATGATAGAAAAGCAGAATTTCCACGGCTAAGCAAGGCCGCGGTGCATGGGTTGCACCCAATTTTTTGAGCATTGTTTTCGCCATTTTTGCTAAGCGATTCCATGCGGTCGTTAAGAGGGAATCACACGGTCATTAAACAAATCTGACTCCCCCCTCTTATTGGAAGCCGTCTGGGAATGTTGCAAATGGGGATCACAGGATACCCCCCCCCCAGGAAGCTGCAACCATTGTTAATGCGTGCCAGTTAATACGTGCCAGTTTAAGTGTGAGGAACCAGTTGTAAATCACCTTTTTTCCATGCCCTTGCAAGTCGAGAACAACCTGTATTTAGGACTAAAATTCAAAGAATGGGAGATCTTGCTGCTCCAAATAGGAAAAAGAGTTATAGGCTTGTAAGATCTCACCACAATCTCTCTTCAGCTCAACTTCGTTAATGAAAACGAAGCGCAAATACTTTATACTGAAATAACAGCTGGTTAAATTTAGCTGCAGTGGACAGCTATTGTGCTTCGTCTTTTTGCCCCAAATCCAGCAATCTTTCCTTCAAAAGGCTGCCTTATTTTACCGTATCACCGCATTATATCCTTCATTACAAGCAGATGTCTCACGCACGGCATGCATTATTTATAAAACTTGCGTATGCCGAGCGAGTTTCTGTATACATTTTTTTCGTTTTTACTTCAATTTGAAGTGAAATATACAGCAGAGTATTCAAATGCCTTTGCATGACGCAGGCGCGAGCATTTCCGAAATTCAAAACGTTGACATTATAAAGCTTTCTGGAATATTCTGCTAATTGACACTGGCAATTTAAGCTTCCTTTTCTTTGATAATATACATTGTAATCGATCAGGTTAAATGGTGTTTTTTGTTTTTTAAGAAAAAAAATAGAAAGAAATCATCCTTTGTAAAAATCTGGCTCTTTTAAATAAGCCAAATTTGGTAAAGGTGAAGCGGGAAAAGAAATGTGTGGAACAATAGCGCCGTGTAGGAAAAGGAGCGGCAGAACTTGAGGGGGGGGGAGTCAAAAAAGCAATCAGTCTAGAATCTCTACGTCGCCACAGATGGACTTAATCCAATCTCCCTTGAATTCCACTGATCCTGATCTAACTCCAAGCAGGTTAAAAACATTCTTGTGCGTTGACTTTTTTTAGCGATAAATCAATTTGATTGGACTTTCCCATGTGGATCTGGTCTTTCCCACCCGACATGCAGATTGCTCCTTGATGATTTTAGGGCTCCAGTTTTCAAATAGGTAGGACTGTTACTTATTTACAGAAAACTTTGCCGTTTTATTTACAGGAAGCTTGGCCAGCTCCGTAGCCACCACTTTAATCAGGCTTTGCCAACCCTTTCCTCTACGCACACTTGCCCATTTTGAATGTGTAGCCCACCGAAAGCAACCACGACTTCTTCCACCTCTCAGCAGACCCCTGATTTATACTGCTGGCTATTGCAATTTACAGAACGTACAGATTGTAATCTCTGGGTTTGAGATTATACAGAAACACAACCAGTTCTTTGGCACTAGCAATGTCATTACAAAGCGGATGGTCTTTCCTAAAGGAGCAGCGGGAGATACTAACACAAGATTGGCCGAAGAAGACATGACAAAAGAAAAGGCCTCGATCTTCTCCAAAAGGATGTCACACCCAGAGTGTTTCCATAGCCGTTCTTCAAATGACAGATGCTTTCTGCTTTCTCCCACGGGAACTTGGCTACTTTTGAGAAGATAGGAGAAATAACTGCTCGGTTCTTCTGCTCAATCCACCCTTCGGTCATCATTCCTGAAATAAAAGGCGACAGAATCAAAGAAACGGAATGTGGAATCCCGGTTATTTGACAGCCTTTTATTTGGCACTGGTGTCCCTGCACTCCATAAATAAGTTGGAAGATCTGTGAAGAACATGACGTCCTTCACCGCGATGAAGCAGTCAACTAAAAGTAGAAACACTCATTGTTGCCATGGTCTTCGGCGTACTTAACTTTGCATCTATGGAATGTCAGCTGGAGATAAGCGAGTTGGATGGACATAACTAACAATCCCAATTGTTTAGCAGCAAGCCTTCTCCTTCTGAATTGATTACACACACCTCAGCTCATCAAGTTGTGGTTAACTCTAGCCAGGATAGCATAAGGAAAGAGTAACCAGTTTTTTTTTCATCTCCACCACTCGTACTTTAGATGATTATTATCTGAAAAAAACAGGAAACTTAGCGAGATGTAAGTATGAAAAACTTTTTTTTGCAGTACTGTTGTAACTTCTAACGGTCACTAAATGAACTGTTGTAAGTTGAGGACTGCCTGTACCTAAGCAAGCGTGGAGCCTTTTTCATCACATGATATCAGGGTTCCAATATCTTGGGGGCTGTCATGAAGAAGGGGGGGTCAACCTGTTCCCCAAAGCACCTGAAGGCAGGACAAGGAGCAACGGATGGAAACTCATCAAGGAGAGAAGCAACCTAGAACTAAGGAGAAATTTCCTGATAGAACAAGTAATCAGTGGAACAACTCGCCTCCAGAAGTTGTGGGGGCTCCAACACTGGAAGTTTTTAAGAAAAGACCGGACAGCCATTTGGCTGAAATGATATAGGGTTTCTTGCCTAAGCAGGGATTGGACTAGATGACCTCCAAGGTCCCTTCCAACTCTGTCATTCTATTCTATT